>NW_010563383.1:0-9311 GCF_000687285.1 Phaethon lepturus | reverse complement strand
CTGGGGGTCTGCGGGGCTGTTGCTCTCACATGTTCTCACTCTGCTACCAAAACCTTGCCACGCACCCAATACATGCAGTAATACCCAAATACCTTGTCACAGATCCACAGGCAAAACAGGGATTCTCCAGATGCGCGGGAATTGTCTTCAAAGTGCCCTGGGATGCAGGCAACTAGGTTGTGCTGATCGGGGGCAAACGGGAACCACAAAGATTTTTGCAGAACCATTAGAAGGGACAGAATTGATTTCCTAATCCCTTTTCCAAAAAGCTGATGGATCTTCAGCAACAGGCTGGTTGTGGTGAAGGGTGAAGGACGGACTGAGTAACCTGGTATCAGGTTTGCTAGCTTGGGTAGTAGGGAGCGTGCTGGAAATACAGCTGTATTTAATGAAAACAGGTGAAGGAAGATGTCTCCAGGAACTATACCTTCTACCCTTCTTTATTAGGATTCAGAGTGTCATTATCTGTCTGTGCACAAAGTTGTGTTTCTTTCTTATTTGCCTTATCTTTCACTATTTTACAAAGTAAAAGGAAATCCACAAAGTAATTTGGTAAAATGCATCTTTCTCTTTTTTAAAAAAACCCAGAAGCTCAGAACTTTGTTTTCCTTCTAAGAGTGGAGACCATCACCGGTACTATAGCTTCCAGGCAACCACCTCTCTTTTGGTTTAGAAATCAGTGATATCAACCATTTTGGGGAGCAAAGAAACCAAGGAGAGATCTTAGAAGATACCTTTTAACCTTTTTAATTCAAATGCCTTTTAAGGCACTTTAAGGTTTTAGCAATGATGAATTGAACATACTCTGCATTATACTTGCCTGCAGCAGCCCTGAAAAATCACATTCCCTCTGTGTATTTTAAAAAAATCATCATTTGAGTTTTAAATTTTCTTTTGGAAAGACACTTAGCTCAGTGTTTACCAACTTTACTTTTTCTCCTTGTGGGTCCCCAAGTACAGCTCTGACTAAAAGCAGGAATTTATTTTTTTCTCCTGCTTTAGGAGGTATCTGACTCGCTCTGCTCTCCACCACGGCACCTGGTAGGCAAGGGCACCAAGTCAGCAAGACACCCTAGTCAAAAGCGCTGCTCTTTTCCACCCACTATTCAGAAAACAGACCTTGAAATACACTTTCTTTAGGGTAAACTTTTTTTCCCCTCACCTAGACTTAATTGTGTGGCCTTTAGACTGAAGTGGCATCAGCAGGCACTGTTGAATGCCTCTGCTGTCACAAAACCTAAGGGAGCTGTGAGGAAACAAAGTATTTTCCTTTGCATCTCTTTTCCTTTTCTGCTGGCAAGGAAAGGCAAATACAGTTTGGGGCTGGTAAGAGTCGAATAGCAATTTGTTCGTTTGTTGTTTGCTGCTTTAAAGTTTAGATTCACTCAACATGCATTTTCAAAGTACAAAATATTGACAGATTGACAATCATTCAAAGTTTATTCTGCTCGCTTAGCCTTATCAGCAAAATGACTAGGTCTATCTGAGGTCTAAATGACTCCATGGTGAGGCTGGCACTACCCTCTGCTTCATGTGGTAGATCACCGCTGTACAGTTACCCTGTACAGCTAATGCAGCAGCATCCCAACAGCGTGTACCATTACATGGAGATAAAATTGCAGCCTTGTCTCACATCGATATCCAACACAGACCTTGTAAGGGTAGACTGTTCTCAAGCTGTTTTAGCTTTTCTCTCTACTAGCTGTTTACCAAGCTGTTCATTTTGATGCTACATGCAGTCTGCTTCACACTCTCTTCTTAGGTGTTCAGTATGACACTGAATTGCTTGAAACGCAGCTAGATGTAGTCAGGTTAGGACAGATTTTGCAAAATTTTTCCTATACAGAACATTACGGTCAATATTTTTGCGCTCTGGGTGGTTTCAGTATGAGGAGGGCCCTTTGCTTTCACTTCTTATGGGGACACGTGATTTGGGGAGAAAAGGAAAAAAAATTCTGATTGCCTTTCCTGACAATTAAGGGTCAAAAATAGCTCTGCTGCAATCTGTGACAGTACATGAGTCACTGTGAAGAATAAGGTTTGACATGTCTACAAAAGCAGTCGGCAATTCCCAAATTTCATCTTTAGTATCATCAGAGTTGACAACCCCCTGAGAGGTTTACCTCGCAAAGTTATTCTCTCTGTGTCTCTGTGGTCCCAGGCAGAGCGCAGCTTTCTGGTAGGTACTTGGGTTGACATGGCTGTCTTTGCAGACAAACATCCTAGAGACTTTTGACAGAAGCCTGGTTACTGGAGCATAACTATGCTGTGAATTAGCCTGCAATAGTGTAGTAATCTATGTAGCTGTGCTGTCACACTGTATACAGAGCTTGGAAAGTGTCTCCTGTTTACTGCAGTTGAAGCACTTATCCTTGTTTCAGCAGTAAACTTAACAGCTGCTAAGAATAGAAGCTATCGAGATGTCACCCTTCACACTAAGTAAAAGGAATGACTCAGATGAGATAATGATCTCTCAGTCCTGCAGAACACCTGAGCAGTCCTTGAATGCTTTAAAAATGTCTGCATTACAGTTGAGCTTTTCTCCTTTTCCAGGTCCAGCCATGCTAATGAAAGACGTGACTGCCCTTCTCCTGGAGGTTCTTGCCTGACCAGTGAACGACAGCTCCCAGGAGCATTCCCTAATCTACTTCAGCACTTTAAAATCAGCTAGATTAGCCCAAACCAAATGAAAAGGGGCAGTGGATGAGCAGGTGAGATAGGAAGAAGGCAACCAAACAACAGCTATGTTAAGGACAGAGAGGGGGAGGTGGCAAAAAGATAGCCCCTCTCCAAGCCACTGAAACTGTGGGACTGTCACTCTTTTTGCTGCCAGAGATGGAAAACCTTGAACACTTCCATTTCACACTTTTTACCTTTAGCTGCTCCGTTTTATATTGTATGTGTAGTTGTATTGAAGAGCTTCTGCTCGTGTGTGATAAGCTCGGCTTGGGCTTGAGAAGGAAGAGCTTCTGAGAACAGGAATTAAAGATGCTCTGAGAGAGGAAAAATGATAATTTTTAATACACTCCTTCAGATGTGTATGTGTAAGTGGTAGACACATTTTCTGCTTTCACTTATGTGGAAGAGGAAGAGAATTTATGCAGTGTGTTTGTACTTTTTGCCCATGTTGGAGAGCCGGGATGTTATGAATCTAAGTCAGAAAATATTTATTTAATGTGAATCATCTTGTGTATTTGTGTAACTTGCAGATTTGAATCAAACATGCATATGTGAAATCAAGTAGTTTGACCATGAATGATCATCATCTACTGGCAACCAAGACGGCAATCTAAGCTAGAAAGCAGGTCAAAAGGCCTGTGGCACTGCTTCGAACAGATGTATCTGATGGCTGAGCCTTTACCAAATAAAGTATTTGAAATATCCACAAGGCATGTTAAAACACTACGGTGTCATTTTTTGTCCTATGTAGGTGCGGTACCTGTGCATTGTGCCTGTGTGCCGTAGGGCACAGTACTAACCCATGGATGGTGTCCAGGCTTTGCTGGCAGCTTTCTGGCTGTTGCAACCGTTACCAAATTACCCCCTTTTTAGTTTAAAACCATAACTCACCTTCCCCTGTCCTATTCCAACAGGCCCTGCTAAAAAGTCTGTCCCCATCTTTCTTAGAAGCCCCCTTTAAGTACTGGAAAGCTGCACTAAGGTCTCCCTGGAGCCTTCTCTTCTCCAGGCTGAACAACCGCAACTCTCTCAGCCTGTCCTCACAGGAGAGGTGTTCCATCCCTCTGATCATTTTTGTGTCCTTCCTCTGGACCCGCTCCAACAGGTCCATGTCTCATATAAATATCCACCCTTGAGGGGTTTTAAGACCATTTAGTTTTCTATTCGGTTCCTTCCCCTTTGGTCGTTTCTCTGAGTGCTCTTACCATGCTCCTCTCATCTGTGTCTTCCCTGAAGGGCAGCCTCCAAGGCTGGACACAGTGCTCCCACTGGGGAGGGTAACAACGGTGCAAAGGGTGTAAGGGCTGCTTCACACATCTCACACGTTATATTCTTATTTACACATCCCAGCATGGCACCTGCCTTTTTTACCACAGCAGATGCTGTTAGCTGACAGAAACTGTTGTCTCCTGTCCAGTCTGTGATTCACAGTAACCACAGCTCTTTCTGTGATGAACTGCTACCTAAATATTTTTTTTTGCCTTTTGCATTTTTACACTTCATTATTTCTACTTAAACATAGTACTTTGCACCTGTCACTGTCTAATAGCATCCTGTGCGTTTTCCAACGGTAGTTGCAATTTGTCAAGGTAATTTTGTCGTCTCAGCTTCATGTCAGCTGCAAATATAATAACCAGGCTTTATTTCTTCATCCAATTTGTCAATGAAAACACTAAATATCCCTAAACCCAGGACAGACTGGTCAAATCCTCACTTAGTGTCTCTCCCTACTCTGATAGTAAATCACTAATATCTCTACTCGGAGCGCAGCTCTGTAATCAGCAAAAGTAGTTTCCTCCAGATTGTTTCCTTAGCTTATATTTCCTTAGCTTACACTTCCTTAGCTTACACACACAAGTGTCATTTCAGACAGTGTCAAAACTTCTTTGGGAGTCAAGCCATATGACATCATCTTTTCCTTCATGTATGAGCCTGTAAATTTGTTGTAGTAGGAAATCAGAATAATCTGGGTTTGTACATAGTTGATAGATCCATACTGGCTGGTACTCACTTGTATTCATCTTCTGCAGACTTATCATCCGTTAATTCCTTGTTCCTTCATTTTTTCTATATATGTATAGACTCTATCTATCTATCTATCTATCTATCTATCTATCTATCTATCTATCCCCATGTATATATATATCTCCTTGTATTCACCATGTACGTCCTCCTCTGGTACTCCTCTGATCCTCCCCTAGGCCAGCTCTGAGATTTAACCATTCAGTTCCTCAGAGCCCTGTGCTGAAGTTCTTTTTTTTTTAATTTGAAAACATCTGATTTATCTAGGTACTTTCTAAGTATGTAATCCAGGGGCTTCAGCAACCGTGACAATATCTGCTGCATTTCACTTGGTCTGTAATAAAGCACTACACCAGTGACAACACAGAAATCAATGGAAGTTGTTCTCATGTCCGGACTAAGCTCTCCATTTTTCTGTAATCAACCGCAAAGGCCAGAGCACAAGAACCCTGCATTTCTCAAATGTCTTTGGAAACAGTCTAGTTGGGTGGTTTTAAATTTCACCTTTGAGGTGACTTACAACCTTTTCTTTTCATTCCCGTTTCTTTTGTTGCTAAGAGAGGTATATATAAACCTGCTCCCAAGACAGCTTTTTGACAAGTTGTCTACTGCCAGCTACAGTTCTCGCTAACGCATCAACACACCTGCCTTTGCAAGAGCTTACAGCACCAAAGTCATCCTGGGTTTGCTGGGATTTTCTTCATGGGATTCCTTCATAACTTCAATGCAATTTCTGACTTGGTCACATAATTGTTGCTCCTGGGCTGCTGGACGCATTTGCTTCACTTACACCTTGAAAGAGAGAGCATGGCCTCCTGGAAGTTACCTCCGATCACGACATAAAGTAGTAGGTTGCCACATGTGTTGAGTGCAGCCAGTGGCAGAGAGATGATATAGGCAGAGTGGATTTGCTTCTTCATGTGACAGCTGATTGGACACAACCGTAGTTCAACCCGAGCCACACGAAAGATATGGAAGGGGAGGAAGCACACATAGAAGACCACCAAAAGGACAACAGTGAGTCTGCGAGCCTTTTGTTTGTAGCAAGCCTGTGTGTGAGGCCCAGTAGCCAAGGTGCAAATTATGAGTGTGTAGCACAGAGTCACTGTCAGCAAGGGCAAGAAGGCGGCAAACATTGTCAGCAGCCAGTTATACCACCTGATTGTGCCCAGGTTTTCAGAGCTGGTAAGGTCGAGGCATAAGGATCTGTTCTGTGCCTCTTTTGAGGAGATCAAGAAGTTGACAGGGCTGACAGCTGCCAGTGAGATCACCCAAATGGCTGCACAAACCACCACTGTCCACCGCTTCCTCTAGATGTGGAAGAATTTCATAGGGTGGACAATCACCACATAGCGGAAGGTGCTGAAGCAGGTGAGGAAGAGGATGCTGCTGTAGAGGTTGCAGTGGAAGCTGAAGCAGATGAACTTGCACATGAATTCACCAAAGATACAGTGCTCCCCGCTGGCATAGTAGTGTATCAGGAAGGGAAGGCTGGCGAGGTAGAGCAGGTCTGTGAGTGCCAGGTTCAGCATGATTATGGTGCTGCTCTTCCAAGGCCTCATCTTGAAGCTGTAAACACAAATTGCAATGATGCTTCCTGAGAAGCCCACCAGGAAGATGATGCTATACATAATGGGGAGGTACAAAGTCTTCAGACCGACTTCTACATCAGTGCAGTTGGGAAAATCACCTTCAGTGTCTAGCCAGGTGGTGGGGTTGGCTACGTTGTCATTTGTTGTGTTCATGTTTTTTCCTTAGTGCTTAAGGAAGAGAAAAATGTTTAATGTTCACTGACAGATAAGACCTTCTCGTAGCCTGTTAAAAACAACTAATAACCAAGTCTTTCCTTTCAACTTCCCAACAGTGCCACTATTAAAGTGCCTTTATTGAATAAGGAAAGGCATTGCTGCTTTGATGAGAATTGATCCTGATCTAGAGGCCTTTTACCATATCTATATGGAGATAGATACAATTTTATTTTAAAATACATATTTTCAGGGAAGGGTCTGCACAGGCACAATGAAGCTGTAATGTATGGGATTCCCAGCCCCATGGTGTGAGTTATGTGTGCCCTGGTATATAAAGTTCACTTTCTGCTCTCATCAGGGGTCAAGTGGAGCAGAAGGACAGACTAGTCACATTGTGCTACTGGCCAAAAGCATAGAGAGAGATGTCCAGAACGTAACTGTTCCATAAAAGCTATTTGCAGCCTTGTTAATTAAGTGGAAAACAGGACAATGTTGAAATGATTTCATATTCTTTTTGATGCTGGAGTTGGTTAACATTTTTCTCCCTGCTCCCCGAAAACAAGTGATAGAGGAATATTCCATTCTTTTAGTTCATTAGCAAGATTGATGTTTCAAAGAAATAGGTTATTTTTAGGCTTGTCATTAACTGCTATGTAAATTTCTATCCCTGTAAAAATTTTAAATGGTGTTTTGCTTTGACATTTTAGACATCTTAGAAGTTTTCTGAAATATCAGAATAAATTCATCCAACTTTGCAAAGCAGCCATTTGCAAGATACAATATGGGACTTGAGCAGGATTCAAGGGGAGTAAAGATAGCCCAGTATACAGCCTCTACAAGAGAAAATATGGGGCCATTGAAGCACGTGGCAAATAACTGCTGACACGGAATCCAGTAAGTGCATTTGTGTGAATGCCTTCTTTCTTTTAAAGTGGAGTAAATGTTTTGATGGAAAAAAATGAATAAATCTCTAGTGTAATTTTTTCCAGAGGAATGCAACTTCTTACAGGATGATGCCTGTCCTCAAATTACTGTGGCCTGGATCTGTTAAAATGGATCCTACTGAATAGCTGTTTCTATTTCTTGTTCCACTGAATTTTTTTGATGGAGCTTCTACCCTCACTCACTTGTGAGATTTCACAGAGACAGGTTGCAGGATTTGAATTAAAATTTGTGTAGGATGTTTGGTTCAAACATATTTAAAACACTTTGAAAACTGAAGCTGGAGCTTGAGGAGATTTGTTTTTACAGAGCACTAGCATTTGTTTTTAAAGAGCAAAACTGCTTCAAACCTCTTCTCATGGCTGGGTATGGTGCAGGGGATGGTTTGGATAAATCCAGTGGCTCTAGTCAGCAATACTGTTGTCCCCAAACAAACTTGAAGCCTCTGGTATGGCTAATGGTTAACCAGGCTAATAGCAAAGGCCTCATCCTGCCGTAGCAGGTTGTGGCGTGCTGTCTGCCGCTGGAAGCACCAGGGCTGCGCACACCGCGGTGTTTACAGCGCAGAGCTATTAAGCAAGCTGAAGGGCACGGGTGGGTGCTGCTCCCCACATCACCTTCTTGGCGGTTTTGTAGGACTATTATTTTGTCGGCAGCCTTTTTTCCTCCAACCAACGTGCTGCTGTAGCAAACCTATGGGGGCTGGAGAGCAAATACCTACGAGCGCTGAAGGGCATGGCAGTGGCACTCAGTCCCGCACGCTCTCAGGTGCTTTTGGAGCCATCCTCTTTGCTATCGGTGAGGTACCTCATAGGGCTGAATTCAGGCCAAGGAACTCCCTCGCAAGCCAGGCCACCCCGCAAGCCCTGGTTACGGAAACACAAAGTGGGGAAAGGTATTGCAAAAAAAGCACATGGATGGAGGTCTCTGTTCTGAACTGCCCTAAGACTACATCCAACCTAACAGGTTATCACAGGGACCACAGAAAGGAGACAGCAAGTCTTTGCTGTTGGTCTTATTATTTTGCTGTCTGAATTACAAATAGGATTTAGACAAAACTTAAATCTAATTAAGGAACAGTTTGTACTGTGGCAGATTTTATCACACTAAGTAATTGGCCATAATGGGACTTCTGCGGCCCAAGCTGAGGGCAAATGATATATGCTGTAGACATGTAATGAACTTTAAATAAATTATCCAAGAGCAGAACTCGTAATAAAAGGGAACTAGATTATTGAAATAGAAGCCCTCTTTCAGTCTTAACGGTGGAGTCACCGCTCTATTACATGATATTCTTTACTGTAACCAATTGATTGGAGTCACTTTAACAAATGTTGTGATTGCATGTCTTTAATTGCAGTCACGTATAAGGGAAACTTCTCTGCTCCTGCATTGTGATAATTTAATTAGAGCCTGCTGGAAATAAAAGCCAAATGGCTGCAGCCATGGTAAAGTAACCTAATGCCTGTAATTGGACTATATTTCACACAGATGTGTTGCTGAATAAATTAAATAGGATTTGGCTCACAGTGTTTGACTCTTCCACTGGCTTGGATTTAAGAGACACAAATGATATATTTAGCAATGAAGATGTGAGCCCTCCTTCCCTCACCCTTTATAATTCAAGGAGGTATCTCCATGCAGAAAGAGTATGTGGATTTAAGGTGAGTATTAGAGGTATCCCAGATAAGTTTAAGTTGTTCCTTGCTTCCACCATCCTTTAACCCTTTGCTCATTTCTCTCCACTTTGCCCTGCCTCTGTACTCACACCTTTAAATCAAAACGTGCATTTTACCTATAAATCCTCAGCGCTGTCTCCTCTTCATAGCTGGTTCCTTAAACACACTACTCCAGCTGGCAGTTTGCTTTTAAACCTGGCAGGCTTGTGCAGCGAGATGGTCTGGGAAGGCTGCCGCAACC
>NW_010563382.1:1948-2150 GCF_000687285.1 Phaethon lepturus | reverse complement strand
GAGGGGTTTTCATCCTCCGAAGTAAAGGCACACAACTCAGGAGCCAAACTGTCCTTCTGCCGCACAACAGCCGGTCTCTGGCGCGGTGCCCGCACATGGTCAAGTCTTCGTCGCCTGAGGAACGCAGCGCGCGTTCGGTTTGTGCTGGTTTCGCACAGAGCATCCCCGCTGCTGGCCTCGCTTCCCGGCGGGGGGGGGGGGG
>NW_010563382.1:991-1895 GCF_000687285.1 Phaethon lepturus | reverse complement strand
CGCGGGCTCCGGAACAGGCTGTGGGTAAGGCCTGGGCAGAAAGATTTGGAGAGGAATTTGCTCGTCAGATGCAGGCACCCGCCGCAGCGCTACGCGCGAGGATACGGGGTTCCCCCCGCCGGAGCAAGACACGGTCGGACATGAGAGCAGAGTGGCTGAAGTGAGAGGGAGCAAGGCAGCCGGGAAAGCCCGCGGGACTCCACGGGCCGTGCCGAGGGATGCAGCAAAGCCGGCGCAGCCCGCCGTCGCCTCGTCTCCTTTTCCGTTCTTACAGGGAAACTATTCCCCCGGCTCCGTTTGGCACAAGCGCTGGCTCAGGACACGCCTTTGGATGCCGCTGAATTTCGTAAGGACATTTGGCAACACGGCTGTGCTCGAGGTCCCGGCTCCACTTCTAGTTGGCAGGTTTTGTAGAAGACAAGAGGAGAACATGCTGTCCTTTCAAAAATACTTCAAGGGAAACCTTTATCAGCAACAGAGCTCAGCAAAAACGACTGGAACAAACCAAGTTTCATTTTCACTTTGGGACGGGGAAGAGGGTGCGCTACTGGCACCAGCTGCAGGGCCTAAAGCCCACGGGGGCTGTATGTGCTACAGCCTATGGCAAAGACAGGTAAGGACAGTAAATATTCAGTAATTGAGAAAAGCCAAAGGAAACACATTGGGAAGTATATACTGGAAGCAACAGACTCCCATAAACAAGTGTCTAAAGTCTGTCGTTGTCAGCAGAAAGAAACAGCTTTGCTGTAAAGTCATGAAGAAGTGAACTTTGAAAAGTGTCTACGAAATGACTACAGAAACGCAGTGCTTTAAGACCTGTGGCTGTACACTTTCTGTACAAATGGGAAAAGTGTCACGCCAGCCCGTACACTGTATAAAAGAACCAAAAGGCGAGACACAAGAC
>NW_010563382.1:0-884 GCF_000687285.1 Phaethon lepturus | reverse complement strand
CGCCAACAAAGCAGACACCTTCCCTGCAATCCCCATGGTCTGCAGTTTTATTTTGGCAGATTATAATTAAAATGGTCTTTATGGCTTTAGAGAGAAGCCACTAAGCTGCACGTTTTGGTTGAAGCAGAAAGTGCATTTGTGTGGTATGCTCTGGATGGAGGGGCATCGCAGAGAGAGGTCTTGCCACAGCTCTGCTCCTTCCACCTGACCCACAAACGCTGCTGGTTGTACTTGGCTCTCCTTAGTGTTCTTGTTTCTCAACAGCAAGTAACAAAGTTCTGGTTGCTAACCAGTCCAATCCCAGAGGCAGAATAGAAAGACCTTGTTAAGAAGTAGAAAAGCTTCGTGTTTCTAACAAAATCAAATCCAAACACGTGCAAACATTGTTCCTGGGTTGATGCGTTTCATCCAGGTTCCACCACCAGCGCGCCGGGATGTGCTTTGCCTGTAGAGTGATTTCATTCCTCGCCCATTCTCCACCTTTCGGTCTTCTCAGGAGTCTTGACAAGCTATCCCTCCATTTTTGCCTTTAAGGTTTTTTTCTGTGCACATCCTTCCTGCCCTTCCCTCTTCTGCTGTCACACCCTGTTCCTCTACAGCTATTTTCGGAAAGCAAAGACGTCCCGTGTTTTCAAGCTTCTTTTGCCTTCGCTTCCCGGTTTAGGAGAAGACACTTCCGCCAGTCCCCCATATGGGCAGCTCTCGGACTCGGGGTGATGGCCAGAGCACTCCACAGCGGGGATGAAGCCACTGTCCCACATTCCTGTCCCGCACAGCTTGCACAGGTCGTGCAGGCTGCAGGGGATGCGGGGTAACAGGTGGAACTGATAGAGCAGACTCCTCGCCTGGAGGGGAGAGAGAGACAAAGTCATTCACTCCTCACC
>NW_010563381.1:0-1574 GCF_000687285.1 Phaethon lepturus | reverse complement strand
AGATCCCTCTGCAGAGCCCTCCTACCCTCAGTCAAGGTAGAGAGAGGAAATTAAATTGTATGTAGAAATTCCAGCAAACATATGCCACAACCTTAAAGAAATGTCTGTATGGGTTTTTTTTCTTTGTTGTTTTCCTTCCACTAATGCAGCTCTACTGGTGTTTCTAACAGTGGAGGCAGGATGCAGGTGTCATTACCATGTTTTCTGGTCCTACTCGGGGCAATACTAATAGAGAAAAATGCTTATAGATTTCTCTAGAAAAAAGGCATTTTACTGCCTGTAAAGATGAGGTAATAATCATCAATGTTGTGAAGAGAACATTTTTACAATCATAAGAGATATGGGAGGATGGGATAAAGGATAACATCAAGGTACCTCTCAAGAACATCAAAAGGAAGGTTTGAACTGGTAAGGTTCAGACAGGATGTTTCGATATCTGATATTAATAATCATAGTGATAACAAAACAATCCATACCGGCAAATCTCTTCTTTCCTAAAATGTCTCACTTCCTGCCTATTTCTGATAGCAACAACTTGTACCAGGATGTTTTCAACAATTGCTAATATTTCAGAAAATAAATCTAGTTGTTGACAAGGAAAGCTGCAAAGCCCAGTTTAAATTTTTCAGTGCGGGGAGTGAAGCTGTTGTTTGATTAGTTATCCACTCCAAGCAATTAATTTAGCCTCTCCGCAAAAACTTCTAACTTACTAATGATTAACAAACCTTTTACAATCTGGTTTAGAGTCACAGATAAAGTGTTCCCCATAGAAAACATTAATTAAAATAGAAGTAATTCTGTGTGTATACCTAATTCTGGAATGATGCACTGATTTTCAGAGCGCAGTATGCTGAAAGTGTAAATTTTTCTGTGGAACCTTTTCAGATGTTTTTAATTTTTCTGTAGGCAAGATAATGAAAACTAAGATATTATGAAGTCCATTCTTCTTTCTAAACAAAAGCCTTTCAGATAACCTAATTTTAAGTGATTATAATACCACACAAGTACTAACTTTGTGGCATATATTTAATTCTAGTTTTCTATTCACTGTTAATTTTTTGAAGTTGTACAGCATGTTGAATTCAGTTACTTATTGTTTAATTATTAAAATATTTAGTTCAGGCTTAAACTATTTCACAAATTTAGTATATACTTGTTACAAACAGTATTATAAACATAAATATTACATAAACACAGATGTAACAGCATTAATATTAGCTATTCACGAGGCCTTATGACATAGGAAGGGAAATTAATGTCTCCATCATTTGGTTGACAGGATTCAGATTTCTTTTCCAACCAGAGCAAGTCAAAGTAGGAATAAAACCTGACTCCCTATTTTAGAGACACTGAACTACTGCAGAGTAACATCTTAGATGTTCTTGCCTGTGGCTTGTAAAATTTCTGAGATTCATTCTTTTTCAGAACATATTATGAATTATACCTGTGTCTCAGTGACAACCATGGCGAAAGTGCCCATTGACTACAAGTTCTTAATTTCAGCCTGTATTTAGAGATTTCTCCTCTACTTAGATGATGATTTAGCCGCTCACTCACTCCCCCATGGTGGGACG
>NW_010563380.1:0-5561 GCF_000687285.1 Phaethon lepturus | reverse complement strand
TGGGATGGGATGGGATGGGATGGGGAAGCCAATCTGTTGGGGTTTGTTAAGTCATATGAAACTCTGTGGATAAACCTGAGCCCTGGGAAAACAGAGTTTGGCCATTTCTGCCCTAGACGTCTTTATAGCTCAAACTAGAGAGGCTGATATCTGACAGGAGTCAGGGGTGGAGCTGCAATTCAGCAGTTGCTCTTTCTGGATGACTGTGGCATGCAATATCGTAAAATCCCAAATGATTTCAAAGCTATTTCTTTATGGAAGTGGGATTTCTCCATTTCAGACAGTAATGGGTGAATCTCTCCTGAAACCTTGGTAATTCTGCACCGATCAGTGTCTAAATTTACATGTAGTCTTTAACCATTTCAGTTCAAAATATGCATGAGCAATTAGACCCGAGGGGTATTCATCAGCTGAAATATTTTGGGTGAGGAAAGGCAAAGAGGGAGGATGAGAAATACCTCTTCAAAAATACTAACACAGTCCACAAATTCAGTTCATTTTTGCCAAACTGTTCATGCTGAAAAAAATAATGATTGGGAGATGTCAATGTTTTGGTTCTGAGAGCACCAAGGGGAAACATTTCCAAATCTCCACTTGAAACTACTAGAGCTTTTTCTTTTTCTCCTTTTGATCTGTCTTTCCAGTCTCTTAAGAGAGAACAGTGATAAAAATATTTCTTTTGACCCCAAATGACTTAGAGGAGAAAAGGTTTTTTCTTTTCAATTTGTCAACACTGGCTTACAACTTGTCAGAATATTCGGTGAACCAAAAACACCCTACAAATCCTTCGTTATTAATACAGTTCAACCAGCAACCTAAAGGGAGCAGGTTTTGTGCAAGAACTCTAATTACTCCCTGCCTATAGCGAGGCGAGAATCACACTGGTAACAACCAGGTACCTGCTTTCAGCTCATTTGTCCCCACACTTCAGTTAATTATAAACTACTAGTGTTATGCTGATGAGGATGAGAGGTGGCTTGAAACCAAAGAACTGTGTCAGGCGTTCAACGTCCATCAAGTCACAACATCAGGTGGTGCTGGACGGAGGGAATTAAACTTCGTTAGTCCTCTTCATAAATCTACTAGCCAAAGTGCCGAAGCCACTGCTCTGAAATCCAGGATCCACAGACACTTGGTTCAGGGCTTTAATTAGAAAGGGGATCCACCTAACAGTGCTCGGTAGATTGGGAACTAAATTAACAGGATCTTCTGCGTGCGCACACAGATATGTGGTGAAGTGTCACATTTTGAAGTCAGCCCTGCTGAATCTGCGACTGGAACGGTATCGTGCTAGGTGCTGCACAAACAGAAACCAGAAAGGCGGTCCATGCCCCAAAAAGCTTACAATCTAATTAGAAGAGCAAGGACACCAGATGGCCAGGGACAGATGGGGGAACGCAAGGGAACAGTGAGATAATACCGCTCAGCGGGCTGCGGAGCAGTGGTGTCAGCACACCAGCAGCCCTACCGTTGGCAAGATTTTGATAGCTATTGTCATAAATGAGAGTTATAAATAGGGAGGCTGGATAATGAGCTGGCTTTGTAGATGTTTGTGAGGAACTCCTCTCATTTGTGAAGTGGCAGAGAGAGAACGAATATAGATGATAATAATAATGATAAATTGCACTTTTCTGAGCTGCTTATTAAAAAAAATATGGTGGGTGGTGAGCAGTGATTTCTATTAAACACTGCCCTGAACTTGAAATTATTCCTCCTATTATTAAATTATTGTCCAAGTTAGTCCACTTCCCCATAATTTCATTCTAAGTTACACAAAAATGCAGCTCTGTCTTCTGTCTTCCTCAGTATTTATACATCTCATATCAAAGTCCAGTAATCTCACACGTGTTAATAGGTTTTTATCCTTGCAGTAGCTTTAGGAGATCGGGAAATGCCGTTTTTCCCATTCTGCAGAATGGGAATTGAGACATGGGGTAGATTAATGGCTTGAACCAGATCATTTCATAACTGTTTCAGGAATTCAACCCAAATCTCTTAAGTCTCAGCTCAATGCTGCGTCTCCTTGCAGTACCCTTCCTACGCACCTTCATGCTACTATTCCAGAATTAGCTAAGACTTGCCACAGAGCTGCTTAGAATTTTTTTGGATTGCTCATTTTATGTCAGAAAAATGCCAATTCATCAGAGGCAAAACACTTTGTAGAAATTTGTTGATTTAAGGGAAAAAAGAGCGTTTTGATAAAGTCAGCTTTTCTTTGGAACAGAATGTGTCGAGTGTTCTGTTTGGAAAGGATCGGTGGAAGATTGTGGCTTGTTTTTCATTACATGTTGAGTAATATACATTAAAAATCAAAATGAAGTGTTTTCTTAAACGGTATGTTTTGACTGAGCCAAAACAGATTTTGTAATTTATGCATAAAAGGAAATGTCCAAATTAATTTAATACTTTTCTTTCATTTTGGAACAAGAAAAGCACACCTGCAAACCATACACAATAAACTGAACAAAAATCATATTATTCCCTACAATTTTGCTGAAAATTTAAGAAAGAGAGTAATCTGAAAACTGCGTTCAGAGAGGCCTGTGTCAGAGTCCAGAAACCCTGGGTTTTGCTTCCATGTCTGTTCCATTCCGTGTACCAGTCCTGCCTTTCTAATGTATTCCATTGCAACAATTTGGACCTGTAAGCAGAGAGGCTGAAGGAAAAAAAATCGATGCCAAAACTGCCGTGAAGAGCAATAATGTAATGTTCAATCCAAAAGGTCAACTGTTATCCCACATCTGACATTCTTTGCAATACTTCTGTTGTTCTGAAGTTCATTCCTGGGCTGGGACTTTACCACCATAGCCACACGGAGTGATCCTGCTCCAGAGGGCTTGGGAAATGCAAGCTATCACTAGTTATGCTGGTGTGCTAGGAAGCTGAGGTTACCGAATGATCCTTGCAAATGGTATATCATCCTGTTTTTCTTGTCCCTCAGGAAGGAGCTTAGCTCTTGACCTGGGTCTTTTGTGTTCCTCAGCCCTTCCTGGAGGAGCAGAAGGGGTTAAAATCCACAGGCCGTTGCTTTTCCTGGTACAGCTCCTGCTGCTTGGATAATGACAGCCCTGCCTGCCAGGATGAAAAGCACCATTTAACTCAGCGCTTCCTATGGGCACCAGGCTCTGCCACCATTCGCGCTGGATGAAGCCAAGGGAACCAGGGGCAGCTGACGAGGGGAGGGAAAAGGGACCCCAAGTTGTTGGTGGCTGCAAATTCTGGCCCGGGCGGATCCGCCTCTCTTATCACACTGAGCCGATGAAGAATTTGCTGTGGCCATAAAAATCTCCCCGTGCATTCAACCACGTTGGCTCCTGCAGCCACTGCCTCAGACCCCTGTGCAGCAGTCCTGCCAGGCCACTCCAAAGACAAGGTGAGACCTCACAAGAACGTCATGGCTTAGACTTCTGCAGAGGAACAGAGCTGTAACCAGAACCAGGGTGGGGATAACTGGTCACTGATGTGGGCTTGACAGCCCTGCAACTACCAGCTGCGTGCTGCCCGGTGACTGAGAGGTGTGCTAAACAAATCACTGATTTAAGTATTTAGGACAGGTTCCTTTAGTGCATAGGACATTGGTCTAAAGCTGAAAACACTCAAGTTCAGCTCTTTCTACTGCCCTGCCTTCTGATACAGGGGAAGTTATATGGAAATTAATGCACAGGAGCTTAAATTCAGGCTAGAAGTGTGAGCTAGAATGTGTAATAGCCCCAAATAACACCATTTTATTGGCAGCTTCTGAAACAGAAGCCAGAAATCTTGAGTGTAGGTCTCCTGCTCTAAGCATACATCTCCGCAGGCTCTGCAGTTCTGCTGGAAGGTCTATTGAAGTCAATGAGCCTTGGGTTGGATCTCATTGCAAAAAGATAATCAAATATCATATTAACTCTTAATTTGGAACAGCATATTAAATTAGAAGCTCAAATTAACCTGAAACTGCATTTATATAACGAGAAGATTTAAAATCTGTGTATCATGAAGGTGGAAGAACTCCTAGACAAAGCCGTTCTCAGCAGCCTTGAATCCCAGAGCCAATCTACCTGCAGCACGGCATTTCAGCCTACTCCCTAAACCCAGGAATTCCCCTGAGGCAGAAGGATGTGTGGAAAATAAAGCCACCTCATACTTACCAGTAGTAATCGGTCAAACACAGAGGGCTGTTACCAGCTAGACCCCAGCCCATGCCAAGAACTGAAAAATCCCAGAGGATATTGAGAATCTGCACTGGCATCTCACCACCACAAATAGCCTCCTCCATCAGCACGCCAATCCGGCAGCACAGATTCGCTGAAAACCGAAGGAATCCAGTCCTTGCTAGGATTAAAGTCCAAAACCACTCAGGTCTGGGCATCTCAAACTTTAAAGCAGTTTGGTACCCAAGTTTAAGGCCACCTCTAGCTGTGAGATTTATTTATTTCCTTCTTTGAGACTGTTCTGCTCTGTGCTAAATCCATCTTCTGACCACCTGGAGCGTTTGAGAGTCTTGGCTGTGATGCTTGTCTGTTTAGATAGACTGTAAGTAGAGCTGGTCAAAAAATTTTGACAGAACAGTTTTTCGCAGGAAAACGCAGTTTTCTTGAAATCGAAAAATTGCATGGGAACATGTCAATTTTGACAAACTTTTTTACGTTTAAAGTGTCAAAACAAATCATTTTGATTTTCTCTCTTCATTTCAGTTATACTGTAATGTTTCATTTTGAGGAGATAAACACATTATTTTTATGTTGTTTCAATTAATCTATTTTGACATTTTTACATATTCTGTATTGTACTGATATATGTTTAGAATACATTATATATTGCATAAAACATTCTGTGTTGTTTTATTTATTATATATGTTAGCATTATACAACGCTAAATATTTCCCGTAGCATTTCAGTGCTTCAGCACCACAGAAGCAGAAGATGTTGATGGTCTCAAATTATTATTGCTTTTGAATTTTTAGGCCATAAGAGCTTTGTGGGACCATGGTTCTCATTCAAACTGGAGCTTAAAAAAAACCCCCACAAATCAAAAGGCAAGACTTTTCCAAGGAAGTAGCATGTCCGTTTTCCAAGCAGCTCTGTCAGCTCAATGACTGCGTAGCACAGCCCCACTCCCCTCCGCACATCAGGAAACCAACTTCTCTGCTTGTTAAGAAAAAAAATAAAATAAAATGCAGATTTTCCCAGGGCGGAATTTGTGCGTAATATTTTCATGAGCATCGGGGATTTTAAAGTCTGAATACCATTGACCTCCCGGGCCTTTGGCTTCCACACCACTTATGTACTTTTAAAAGATACCTTCCACCTCCTTCTGGGAAGTCTACCTGATTTTTTTCTTTCTTCTTTTGAACCACATTTTTGCTCCTCCGTGCGTAGCAAAGGGGAATTGCTGCCCGTGAATTTGTGCCATCGAGTCTGCATAGGTGGTGGCAAAAGCGGGTTGAAAAAAAAGGGCAACGAGGGGGAGAGGGGAAGGAGAGAACGGCGGCGCGGCGCAGAGCCCGTCCTGAGGCAGCGCTATCGATCCTGCATTTCACGGGTGAAAATGACCCCGGAGGCTCCTGCGCCTTCGCTGC
>NW_010563379.1:0-786 GCF_000687285.1 Phaethon lepturus | reverse complement strand
TTCTCGCTTGAAGGCAGCTGCCAGCGCAGGAGCTGCCAGACAGTACCGGGGCAAAGGCTGGTCTTGCCTGGTTTCCCTCCAGTACTGCACCAGAGGGCTAGATCCCGCGGAGCCTGAATTTGGCAAAGCGTGACCTCCGCCTCAGAGTCAGAGGGTGACTAGCCCTTTGTAAATGCTACCTATTCCAAGCAAGTAAAATAAGTGTTTAGCACCCCAAACCTGGCCACGCTCCTCTGCCACGATCGGCTCCCAGTGCTTTCCTGCAGCAGCGCATCCCCCGGGACGTGCCTGGTGTGGGCGGGCAAAGCCCCCGTGTTGGGGCACGCCTCTCACAGGCTGAGCCCCGGAGCCCCCCGGAGCCCTTTTTCCCGGCAGCTGCCTGCCTCTCCGGGGCTGCTGAGCCGGGGAGGATTCATTCAGCTCACAAGTGATGCTGCGAGCCAGCCTGGCCCGAGCCCCACGGGGAGCCCAGCCGACAGGCTTTGCCGGCGCGGCACAAAGGCGGGCAGTGACGGAGGGATGCAAATCCTTCCCGGTGTGCGCGTCGCCTGGGATCCGCGGCGCTCGCTGGCGCGTTTCACCCACTTTAAAACCAACAACCTATTGGATTGGAGCAGCTCTTTTCTTTCTTTTTTTCCTTTTTTTTTCCTTCTCCCCAAAGGGACTCACATAGGACGCAAGGTATTTTACTCTATAGAAATCCTTTTTTCAGGCAACTATGTCAAGAATGTTTTCATACTTTGGGCTGGATGGGAAAAAAAGAGGGCTTAATCCCCTGAGATGGTT
>NW_010563378.1:1963-2180 GCF_000687285.1 Phaethon lepturus | reverse complement strand
GGCCCAGGTAGGCGCCTCCGCCTGCTGCAGGGTCGGGGACGGGGACCTAATGCGTCCAGACAGGGGACAGATGGCAGGAGCCATTAGGCTGAAGACCTCCTAACTGTCACCTCTAGGAAAACCACTTAAGACAAGTCCCTGAGCAAAGGACGGGCGCTTGCGCCGCGCCGAGAGGGCTGGAGCCGCTGCGCCGCTGGCTCGCCCCCCCGCACCCTCC
>NW_010563378.1:384-1808 GCF_000687285.1 Phaethon lepturus | reverse complement strand
GCACCTTATAATTTGACAACTGGGGGTGCATCGCCCCTTCCCCGTTTCCTCCCTGGCTTGTGGCTCACCCCCGTGTTGCTTCACATCCCCCCTTCCCACTCCTTCCCCACCATTTTGGTGAACTCGCTGCTAATTTTGCTCTGGCCGCCCATTCCCCGGCGCCGGTTCAGTTCCCCTTCCCTTAGCCACGAGATGGGAGGCGGCATGTCCACCCCACTCCATCTCCTGTGCCGGGGAGTGGGACCCGGCCGGACCCAGTCACACTGGGCTGTGGGGTGCAGGTCCCCGCACATCCATGGGGGTCACGGGCTTTTTTTTTGCCCATCACAAGGCAAATAAAGCTGCTGCCTCTCCATCCGGCACAGGAATGCTTGGTCCTGGGGAAGCCGCCTGGGGGTCCCCAGGGATGGGACTCGGCACAGCACAGCCCTCCTCAGCCTGGGGTGGGAAGACCTGTTATCTCTGGAAATAAATCAGGCCAATATTTAAAAATAAAGGTGCCGGCAGGTGCCTGACTCCCAGAGAGGGCCGGGAATAAATAAACCCTCAGCGAGTGGCAGGTGGTGGCCAATTCCTTAATCTGCCCTTTTACTAAACATATACCGTGCGAGCAGCCAGCAACAGGTGGCAGGGGCCGGGCAGCGCGCCCCGAGCCTGCTATTTTTAAAAAGAGCTTAACTCTCCGTAGTTGGAGGTTTTTTACATAATCTTCAGCCAGCGAACGCCCGTCCCTCCCCTGCGAGGAGAAAGGGGCAGCGGGCAGGGGACCCTCGGCATGTGCTGCAGGGACCATGGGCTGGCCCCGGAGGGGACGTGCCGGTTCCCGGGGAGGGAGCGGACTGCTCGGGTGAGAAGCACGGGGTGCAGACAGTCCTAGGGTGGCTCTGGCCTCTGCCAGAGCTACACCAGCCCCCAGGAGAGCCAGGGTAGTCACCGCTCCCCTTTCCCCCCCCATCCGGGGACAGACAGGACAGGACCAGTGGGGATAAGCGATGGAAGGTGACGGGTAGCCATAGTCTGGCTGTGCCGGTCCCCCATAGCCCACCCAGGACAGCCCAACGGTGGCTGCAGCCACCCAGCTCTGGTCAAAGGAGCAAGATGCCTCCAGCTTAGTTTCCCCCCGGGCTTCTGCTTTTTGCCTCCCGTGGGTGCCTGCCCGCACTGCCTGCGATGGGGTTTACCTCCCCGTGCTCGCTTGGCCAGCGCAGCCGCCTGCGCGCCGGGGCTTGCAGCGGGGAGACCAGAGCTGGGTCTGGGTCAGGAACCCACAGATTTAGCTTCTCCCCGCCACCTCCCCCTTACCTGCGGGCTGCTGGTGCTGAATCCCAGGCTGGGGGTGGAGGGGACGGACATCGAGTGCGGGCCCATGGGGGAGCTGATGACGGAGAACGGAGGTCCCATGCCATTGATGGGCGAGCTCAGGG
>NW_010563378.1:0-229 GCF_000687285.1 Phaethon lepturus | reverse complement strand
GAGAGGAAAGAGAAACGGGGCTGGGTCTCCCATCTAGGACAGGCTCCGACGCATGGCCGCAGCACGCCCTGAGCGGCAGCGCCCCGTTCCTCGCCCTGCCGGGGGGCTGCTTCCCAACCTGCCCCCCGAATTCCCAATGCATCCTCCATCTTTCAAAACCACCTTCTGCTGGAGTACCTACACAGGTGTTAAGACAGGCTTTGAGAGCATTTCCACCTCCAGAGCCAGT
>NW_010563377.1:1069-1287 GCF_000687285.1 Phaethon lepturus | reverse complement strand
AGCCCCACTGCCCAGGGGCCGGGGACACTGCACGCCTGGGCCATGCAGCCACCTCAGCAGGATGCGAGGGAGGGAAACCCAGCGCAGGCCCTCGGGGAGGCCCTGGGGTCCCTACCTGGCTGTTTGCCTCCAGGGCATCTCCCAGAGCTTTCTGGCGCTGGTCTGCCAGATCCCTCCAGCACGGCTCGGGGGAAGGCAGGGGCTGCGGGGGGGCCCGC
>NW_010563377.1:0-719 GCF_000687285.1 Phaethon lepturus | reverse complement strand
ATTGAGGTGGATGCCTCTGGAGGAAAGAGCCACTGGCATTAAGACAGATGAAGTTTTCACGTCCTCTCTTCCCCCCGATCCCAGCACACTACCCCGGTCCTGAGCATCCCGCTGGTACTTCCCAACATGCTTTTGCTCTACGGTGGCAGCTGTGTGCCCTAAACCTGCTTGGATTCAATTTCTGTCTCCCATGGGGGAAAGCTTGGTGCTAGTCCAGGTCCTTCTAAGGGGATGTGCAGGGATGTGCTGCCTCACCAACTGTCCCAGGGTGGGATGGGTGTGCAGTCAGTGGGCATCCAAAAGCTCAAAACCAAAACAAACAAAAGAAGAGGAGACTGAACGCAGTGTGACTGCTGATGTGCACAGGCAGGTGTGTTTGGCTCAGGTAAGGAAAAACATCTACTTGCCAGATACAAAATCATCGACAGCATCTCTGAACTCCTGGAAATGAAACTCTGGTCCATCCTGGAAGCAGGGACCCTGGGAGGTGTGAAGGAAATGTGCCAGTGAGCCGGGCCTGGGGCTCTGACCTGCCCATGCCGCCCACTGCTGCCCATACTGCTCCGACACTGACTGCTGCCAGTGTGCAGCACCTTCTTGCAGCCCCGGCACCTCGGGCCACCTCACCCTCTTGCCACTAACCCAGCTAACACCTGGGACAAGATGCTGTCCTCCACTGTGCCCATTTCACAGGTGGGAAGCCTGAGGCTGGGGACCTG
>NW_010563376.1:0-4064 GCF_000687285.1 Phaethon lepturus | reverse complement strand
CCCGGGGACTCCACGCGCTGGCGGAGCCCGGTCCCCGCGTCTCGCCCGCTTCGATTTCTTGATTAAAATGAAATCATTGCAGGCAACGTGTTTCAATTAGCAGGACTCTGGCGCGCGCCTGCCCCCGACTAATTGATGTGATTTGCTGCAAAGGGAACTTTTGGGGCCGATCGATAAACTAGAAAGTGTTTAATTAAGAGGGAGCCCTAAAACTCGTTGCATCGATCGGGTGCAGGTTCATCTTAATTAGCAGCGGGATGGTGCGCGGTTCCCGGCCCCGCACCCCCGGGAGCATCAGGGTTTCGACGGCAGAGCAGTAAGAGCCGACAGGGGAGAGCAGGGTGTTAATGAGCATGGGTCGTTAACGGGGCTGCTGTTAGCATGGGAAATACCCCTCACGGGAGGAGGACAGTCTGGGGAGGATGGTCTGAGCTCCACAAGGTACCTGGGTTTGGGGGGGTTGGATGCTGCCGGTCCCCTGGTTGCTCGGAGGTTGCTTGCGGAGCGCGCCGAGAGCTTGCAGAGCGCCTTGCCGTGCTTGCAGGCGACGCCGAGCGCTGCGGCCGGGCTTGCTCACTGCTCTTGCTTCATTTAGGGCCACGGCTGGCAGTGGCTGCATGATAAGCCTGGGTGTCCTGAAGTTTGCTGCTGGGGGACATCTCACCCCCAAAGGATCGGGTTGAAGATGCTCCGGATGCTGGACCAGCCCGGGGTCCGCAGCGAGCGAGCGGCAAGAAGCGCTTGGAGCAAGCCAGGAGCGTCCCTCTGAGCTGAAGACGGTGCTCGCTCAGCCCCGCCATGCCCCGTGCGGCGATTGCCAAACCCCTGCCGCCCTCTCCCCTTGGAGCGTGGCCGTGCCTCAGTTTCCCCATTCGTGGAACCGGGCATACGGCTGCTGCCCTGCCCTTGGGATGCCCTTGGTGCTTTGCAGGCGGCGAATGCCGGGGGAGCTGCAGCTGCAGACTCGCCGCGTTTGTGCTGTGTCTCTGTGTTTTCCTTAACTTTAAGCAGGATCTGACGTGGCTGAAAAAAACAAGATTCAGTTTTCGTGTGGAGGGAATATGCTTAAATAACAGCACACACGAAGCAGCATTTTACCTGCCAGGGCGGCCCCAGCAATGCTTTTTGGTGCAATTAGCAGCCCCTCGCTCATCCACGGGGAGACCGCAGTGTTCGCCCCTAATTTGCCTCTCCTTGGGTTGAAGGAGGATTCGGTTCGACCGGGCTTTTCCCAGCTCCTTCTCCTCCAGCCTCGCCCAGCTTGACGGGCTGGAGCCAAGTTGCCGCGCGGCGTCACAGCCCGTGGGTGCAAGCGCATCGCTCCGGCTCGACGGGATGCTCTCAGAGGCTCTTCCCAGCCCCATCCCTCGGCTCGGAGCCTCACCGATACCCTAAACTCGCAGCCTTCGCGTCTAGCGCCTGCTAAGCCGCTATGTCAACAGCCACCAGATCGATGGACGGCTATAAAACCCCGAGCACTGCTCTCCTTGTATCATTTATTATTTACATTCCTCAATTTAAAAGATTTACGGCCCGGTTGTAAGTATTTCCAAAGGCTGTTTCCTCGGAGAGTTTAAATAGCGTGGAAGTGAATTAAGCTTCAGCGCAAACAGCCTTAGTCCCGGCCCTGCAGATCCAGGGCTGCCCGGGCTCGGCGGCTCCGTGGCCTTGCATCGCCTTTCCTTGAAACCGGGATCCCGCCGGCACGGATCCAGCAGATCCTATCCCGGGGGTGGGGTAGGGAGTGGGACACCGCAGTCCTCAGCTCTGCCTCTGGCTTCCCACCCGCTGGCAGGAGCGAGCGGGGCTAAACCGGGCATTAACCAGAGCCCTCGCCAAGCTCAGTCAGCGAGCGCGTGATGCTTTCTGGGTGGGGAAACCGAGGCACGGCTGGCGGTCGCACACACAGATGTATCAGCTGTGGCTCATCATCACGAAACAGTTAGGGAAGGACTTTTGCCACCTCATTTGTCCCCCCTCTGTAATTAGGACACATTAAGTCGGGCTGGATGGGCAGGGATGCAGCGGGGCCCCGGGCCAGCCCTGCGGCCGTAACCCCGTGGGAGCTTCAGGGAGCACCAGGATGGAGCTCCCCTAAATCCAGATCACCGTGGGGAGCTGCCGGGGAACGGGGAGGGGGATGTAAAGCCCGTTTTCTCCTGCGCTTCGCAGGATAAACTCCCACTTCTCTGCCAGGATGAGTCACTGCAGCAGGAGGGGAAACTGAGGCAGCGTGCCGCGGGGAGGACTCGGGGCCCCGCAGCTCGCGGGGTTTATCGGGTGAATCTGCGGCATCTCGAAGAGCGACGAGACGGGGCTGGGCTGTCAGAAAGATAAATGCGAGGAGGTTTTTTGGTTTGCGAGGCCACTGGAGGCACATCTTGCTGCAGTCCTGTCCCTGTGCCCTTGGGGACTGCGGCATCCGACTCACCCCAAAGTTCCCCCAAAGTTCCCTATAAAACTATACCCTCACCAAATCTCCATTTTTTAACTTAAAACCACCAGTGAGTGCTCCAGCACTTCCACCTCACCTTTGCTACCACCTTTCTTTAAGCTAATTCTGTAATTAGGAGTAACAGACCCTGAGCCGGTAGCAAACAGAGCCATAAATAAGCGCTGGGATAACAGGCAGATCACACCAGCTGCCATCGCTGGTTTTGTGTGCTGTGAGATTTATTAAGCTGCATCACGTCCTTATTTATGGATTACAAAAGATAACGATGATCAAAACCTGATGGCATTAATTGGGAAGGTACAGGACGAGATGGTGAGGACAGGCAGAAAAATCACTTGCAAAATACCGGGGGATCCCGTGCATGACCTGAGCAGGAGGTTTCCCCTGGATAAGCTGAGTTCAGGGATAAGCCCAGCCTCCAGGGTGATTTTCAGCAGTGCCCGAGAGCCGTGATGGGGAAACTGAGGCACGTGGTGGAGCAACAAGCTGACACCTCCCTGCTCCCCCTTCTCAGCTCCAATTATTCCTAATAACGCCTCGCTCGCCGCCATGCTTTCGCCCGCCGCCGGCCGATGCATCACGCAGACGTTCCAGCCTATTGCAACTAATTATCCATGGGATTTCCCATTAATTACCGGCTGCTCTTTGCCTTTAGCATCCCGGGAGCTGCTGCGGTGACCGATGCCCTGCTTTAATACCCACAACCCCTCCTTTGCTTTGTTGCAGGTAGCGGCGCTGGAGAGGCAGATCTTTGATTTCCTGGGCTACCAGTGGGCACCCATCCTGGCTAATTTTTTACACATCATGGCTGTTATTTTGGGTATTTTTGGAACCATCCAGTACAGATCCAAATACCTCATGATGGTAGGTACCGCAACGGATGCCGCTCCCCGCACCCGGGTGCAGCATCGTCACCCCTGGGATGGCTCAGCCCCAGGCCACCTCCCATATCCAAACCCAAATCCCTGTGGATCCGTCGGGATCCAGCGAGCATGGCGGAGTTGGGATGGAGCAGGGAAGGTCGGTTCGGCGTGGCACGCCCTGACCGGCTCTCTTCTCGGCAGTACGCGGTGTGGCTGGTGCTGTGGGTCGGCTGGAACGCCTTCATCATCTGCTTCTACCTGGAGGTCGGACGCTTGTCGCAGGTAACCCCCCCCAGCACCCCGGGCTGCCTCCTTTTCCTCCCCCCATCCGCCTTCCCTCTCCATTTTTCCCGTCCTGCCTGCTGTCCTTCCTCCTCCTTCCCCTGCCCCACAGCCCTGACCCCCCACTCTGGGCCCCAGAGCCTGTGGGGGCCCCCACTCTGGTGGCAAAGCACCCTCCTGGGTGCTGCGGAGGGCTCCCCGGGGGGTCCCTGCTGCAGTACCGAGCACCCGGGCATGAGTGGGACGGACAGACGAGGTGGGGGGGGCACTTTGAAGTAGGAGTGCAGAATTAATGAGGCTGATGAGTCGGGAATTGCAGGGTGCTCGTTCATCACCGGGGCACACTCGGGTGTATGGGGTGCAGAAATCGGACGGCGTCGCTTCCTAACGTGCAGGCGCGGCGACGAAGCGGAGAAGGGACACGGGGCTGGGGGCGAGCAATGGCGGGGGGGGGCGGGGGCGGG
>NW_010563375.1:1784-1989 GCF_000687285.1 Phaethon lepturus | reverse complement strand
GGTTTTAAATTCTGTCTTTAACAAGGGGTTTTTTTTTAACCAGACTCACCCTTTCCAAAGCTAGTTCTCACCCGGTGGAAAGAAAGGTTTTGGGGGATTTTTGGTGGGATCTAAACGTCCCAGCAAGCCTTCTGAAGCAGGGCTAGCTTTGGGGTCTCTGCTGAAATAAGGCTGGTTGCGGTTAGTGGGGGCCGGCCACGGGGGG
>NW_010563375.1:0-1404 GCF_000687285.1 Phaethon lepturus | reverse complement strand
CTAGCGGGGGAAGGATGCCGCTGTGCTGCCCCACCACGCCGTGGCTCCTCACCCCACTCCCCCCCCTTTTGTTTCGTCTCATGCCCATCGCACCATCGCCACCTTCACCTTTTGTTTTCTAACTTTTTTTTCCCTAACAGACAAAAGAGTTCTAAGCGAACCCAAAAGCCACCGTAAGTGCTCATCTCATGCCCATTTTGTTTCTTTGCGAGGCATTCCTTTGGTTTTGCTCTGTCCCGTCCATGGTAGGACTCCACGGCAGCTGGGGAAGGGCAGGGTGGGAAGAAGGAGCAACTAAAGCCCACCCCGAAACCCCGGTGTACATTAAGTCGCCCGCTTCTGCACCCCTGCTCCCGTGCCTTGGGTGTACCGCGATGCAGCCGGTGTCACACCCCCAAAGCATCGTCACCCTGCCCCACGAGGACTCCCTCCCTCGAGTCGGGGGTCCCAGGAGGCATCAGGGTTCCCGTTCCTGGCATCCAGAGCCGGGGGGGACTTGGGGACGAGGTGACACCTCCCCGACGCGGCGTAGTCCTGACGTGGTTGAGCTCGCCGGGCTCAGGACGGGGCTTCGCTCAAGGGTGAAACCGTAGAACCCCAAGAGATGTGGGCGAGCGTGGGGGGAGAAGGAGAGAAGGACGGGCTGAGCGTGCTCCACTCCCGCTGCTGAGGGCTTCACCGTGCTCTGCCTTCCCTCTTCACCCCGCTCCTTTCCGGGCAGAGATACCCAAGATACAGCAGGCGCGTCACGGTCGAGAGCCTTGCGGCAGGGGAAGGGGCGACGGGGAAGCTGAGGGGTGTCTGTCTAGGTACAGTGACGCCCCATCTTTCTGAACGGCTGCGTAGCTCAGGCACCCGTACGTGAGACGCGCGGGTAGGCGTGACGTTTGCTCCCAGGGGTTGTCTCCCTTAGGATGCGAGGGTTGATCACTTCGTGAACCTGAGCTGTAGAAACCCAACGTTTCGGGGAGCCTCGGCGCTCAGGTAGAGTTTGGACGAGCCGCGGCGAGGTGCCCTCCAAGGGCTGGAGGGGTTCCACCTCCACCTCGTTCTCTGGCATCGCTCTGACTGCTGGACGGCGCTTAGAAAACAGCCTCCATCCGCCTGCCGCAGCCTTTCCAGCGGGCGCAGGGCACATCGTCCCCCTCGAGCCAGGTGGTGGGGTTGGGGAGCACCGCTGGGTCTCGACGCGCGATTCTGGTGCTCCCCGTTTCACCTCCATTTCTTTAATCCCTCCCAGTGCTGGAGGCCACGGGTGACGTGGCCCTCTACGCCGGGCTGGTGGTGGCCGTTTTCGTCTTCATCGTCATCCTCATGGCCGTGGGGGTGGTGGTGTACCGGAGGAGATGCCGGGATTTCGACACCGACATCACAGACTCGTCAGCCGCCCTGACCGGTGGCTTT
>NW_010563374.1:422-795 GCF_000687285.1 Phaethon lepturus | reverse complement strand
AAGCGAAAGAGAAAGTCTCTTTTTACTGCTGGGATGAAGGATGAGCGGTCCCTGAAGGTGCCGCAGCACGGGGCGGGCAGAGACCCGCGTCCCAGGGAGCGTGCATGAAGCCGGAACGCGGACGCAGCCCCCCACTCCCAGCCGCCGGCTCTTCCCCACCTCCCCTGCAGCAGAGGGGAAATCCCTAAATCATTTAATTCAATTAAGCCTGGTGGTGGCTGCCAGTTAAATAGACGGATCGCAAGGACCTCTGCTCTCCCCTCTCCCAAAGCGTATCCTTCATTAAAGCGTTTCCCCAGGCCTGGCAGGAGGGAGGCTGAGGCTGCGGGAGAAGGGCTGGGGGATGTTGAACGCCCAGAAAGGTGGGTCCTGG
>NW_010563374.1:0-226 GCF_000687285.1 Phaethon lepturus | reverse complement strand
TCCCCCCTCCACGGGTGGGTTTTTGGGGGAGGAAAGGCCGAGGCTGAGCCCTCCCTGCTCAACCCGCCTTCACGCCTCCGGGAGCAGCTGCTCCGGGAGCGGATCCACCCGGGAACGCCGATGGCCATCAAAGCAGAGCGATGCTCCCAGCCTCTTTATACAGACAGTAAAAAGATTTAAACAAAAGCTGCTAAGTAAGTAATAAAAGCCAAAAAAGACTGGAGGG
>NW_010563373.1:1257-21100 GCF_000687285.1 Phaethon lepturus | reverse complement strand
AGTGATTCTGTAATTCTGTGATTCTGTGATTTGCAGAGCCAAATGAGATGCCAGGTACTGTAGATTGGCAGAGCTATAGGCTTGTCTGTTTCTTTGCTAACTCTTTTTGTCCTGCAATGAAATAGTGAGGTGGGGCAGAATTTTTACACTGCTTTTTGATGGCAAGCTATTAAGTTTCTATTAAGTTAAGAATAGTTAAGACTATTAAGTTTCTGCAGCAAAGAAAGACAGGCAACTCCTTGCTGACCCTTATGAAAGGCTCTTGTAACTAGCTGTGATTCTGATTCTAGAGAAAAAGATAGCACCTTCACAAACTGCATTTGTGAAAAAGAAGGCTGAAGGATGTTTTGAGACATCATCCAGTGAGATTCCTCACTTTCCTGCAGAAACAGGAATCCCACAGACTGTCTGGGTAATTACACTTTACGTTTCTCTTTAATTTCTTTCCTAGACCTTCCTGACTCCAGTTTTAGTTCCTGATTTCTTTTCCAGTAAAGTATAGTTTGCAAGGAAGTTTTTTACTTTCTCATCAGAAGCTATCTTCTGCATATTGGAAGACTTGTATTGCTGGCTATTCACTCTCTAGACAAAACTACTACTACTTCTTCATCCATTCATCAGAGGCTACATTTTGCAGAGCAATCCTTATTCTGGATTTCCACCAGTTGGTTCACCATGACCATTTTGAAGTATGCTGAACTGAACTTTACCAGTACTGGATAGGAGAGAAGTTTGTGGTATCTCACAAGATCCCATCCCACCCTGTCCAATTCGGTAATATTTACGAATGACTGCAGGATCGTGCCTTGCTGACTGTAGGTACATGTTATTCTGCTCTATGCCATTATAGGGAAAATAAAATTCCTTTAATAGGTAGAATGATTGAAAGAATAAAGGACTGTCATAGCCAGGTAAGCAAAAATATCTGATGTATCGCTTCTAAGAACTCTGCACTCCGTTTAATGGGACAATAAACAGGCTGCAAAATGTTCACAGTAATACTCTGACTGGCAATATAACCTTGAACTATACTCAGGAATTCTTTTCCTCTTAGCTTTTTTAAGCATGGTGGCCTCTACTTCCAAAAATGAGGGCATGACAAAAGTAAATTTTGTATCCAGTCACAGAAGTGTAGGTCTGGAGGGATTCCTTGGAATAAAAAGTAATGCATTTGGATTTACACCAACATCAGGGTCAGGAGGGATCAGGATTTGTCTGTCAGGGAGGTATTATAACAGAAAGAAAGATACAGCTCCAAGCTGCATTTTGCTATGAGGCTAGGACTTTTGTCCCATGGTATACGTGCAGCTCTCTGTGCTGATCAGTTTGCAGTACATGCAGAACACAAGCTAAGCAGTTGTCCTTGTGAAAGTTACAGGTCATTTTAGCCAGATTTCCCTGAAGAGCCAGAGCTCTGCTAAATTAAAAATTAATTTCAATTCTATTATCTTCTAAAAGATACAAAGATTTTTTCCCCTCACTTCCCCCTTTTCCTCCCTTTCCTCCTTGCTACATTTTTTTCTTTCTTTTTTAGAAAAATAAGATGAAGAGCTTTTCTTCCAAGAGGCCAGACTAAAGAATCATATAGTTCACACTAAAAAAAAAAAAACCTGAACCCCAACGGCCTACAAGAATGAATGACACGTGGTAGAATTTTCTCCATTAGAAGAGACGAAAATATGGGAAGGATTGCTGTATTTTATGCTGTATTACAGGCACAAATCAGTGCCAAGCATGGTACAAAGCCAGCAGTGACTCCATTAGTGTAATAATTTTGCCTCAGAGCTGCCTGTATGAACAGAATATTTTTACTGGCATTGCAAAAGCCAAGATGTACTCTGTGCTTTTGTGTGTGTGCACACGTGCTAGAAGGAAGGTGTTGAAGTACCTATTAACTTGGTTCTCTCTTCATGCAGTGTATATCCACTTTAAATTCTCAATATCTGAGGCTGAAGGCCAGAAAACCTGAAGTATGTTTTAAAGGGATGTTGCAGAATCCCTCCTGCCCCTCCAGCCTGCACAAACACCATTTAAACCACCTGTATTACAAATCAGTCAATGTCTACTTCATTTAGCAATGCAGAAGTAAACAAAAAAGGCTGTGAAAATCTGCTGACAGGAATCTTGCTGAAAAAATAGAAGTTATCCAGTAATCTCTAGAGCACAGGTTGGAAGGCATGAAAAAGGAGGCAACCACCTCAGCTTTGGCTGGTTTCACCAAGCTGAGAAGATACTACTGCTTTTAAGGAAGGCAAGTGGAAGGGCCACGTGGCAAAAAGTCTGCCAGAGGCTGGCAGGACTCCCACAAAGGCAGAGCAGTCACATGCCTGGCCATTTCTTTCCCACTCAGCATGGAGCACTGGCTGGAGCTCCTGGAGGAGAGGAAATAAGGAAACAAATAAATAATGCTTGGTCTCGCGATGCTTTGCACCTTTGGAGGGGAAGGGGCGACAAAGCCCAGTTTAAAAAGAGATTTGTTTTTTTTCTTTTCAAGTTGTACTTCCAGCTGCTGAGTTTTCAGAAGCCAACCTTTGGAAGGTGTTATTCAACTGATTCTGCTGAAGTGGCAGTAATTAGTACCAGTGTGGGGAGTATCCCAATATTTGTTATATGAACTACAAAAACATCCCCCAAAGGAAAGAGAGGTGCTCAGAAATTTGGTCCTGAAGGTCAGCCTTCTAACAGTTTCACCTTGCAAAAGCGTAGAGTCAGTGCAGCTCAGGAATTGAAGCGACAGTGGAAAGAACTGACAACGGAATATTAAAAATGGTCCATTTCCTAAGAGTTGGTTTATTATTCAGATTATGTTTTGATACTACTAGATGAAGATTTGAATTGTTTTTTGAACAGTGTTTTTCGTGAAAATTGATTGTGATATTTCTGAATAATCAGGTCATTCTTCTCTAAAGAAGAAAACAGAAATGGTGAACTTCTATTTATGACATAACTATTTGAAAATGAATAATTGGAATAGGAAATTTACATATTAGTGATTATTATTGTCAAGAATATTTTCCTGAAGAGTGACATTACAACTTTGAAAATCCATAGTAGCCGGATGTGGCTTTAACCCTTGGCAGTGAGATTTATTACTTGTTTCTTTTCAGTTGATAGTTTCTGTGGTAAATTCTCAACTTTGGTGACATTATGGGATGGAAACCTCCATCTGGCATAAAAAGTAAAATCTGATACTTTTTTTTCCTTTCAGCATCCCTTTTTCTTACAGGCAGATGCAGGAAAAACAGGTGCAATATATATGTGATGTATTTCTCCCTCAGCATTCATTATTTTTGTGCATCTGGGCCTTTTTTAAGGTCTCTTTGTTTTACAGTGGGCAATCTTCATCTTTTCAAGTGATATTTGCACTTGCCACATTTCTCACCACCACCCCCGCGCCCAGTAATTCTGCAAAATTCTGCACCAGCCCCATTCTGAATCCACTGAGGGAGCTAATCACAGGTGTCGTGCTACAGCTCCTCTTCCCTCGCACAACACACAGTACTCTCTCCCCTTCCCAGGCACAGGATTTTGCTTACATGTTTTTTTGTGGTGCTGCATTAAAAGCTTACAGTCTTAACAGGGTTGCCATGCTAGATTTGTGCTGTGTACATATATGACATGAGGCGACAGATGAGAGAGTCTTGTGGCTGATCCTCCTCCTCCTGCGCAGAGATTACTTGCCTTCCCATTACTAAGCAGGAAATTAATGGGTGAAATTAATGACTGCTCAGCCTTCAGTCAAGTCACAGGGCTTCACCATAGCCTGGTCGCAGTGGCTGCTGCAGCCCACTGGTGAGCATAGTGGGCTTTCTACGAAGTGTTTTGTGATGGCCTTGTCCTTCATATGAGTAACTTCAGACTTGCTCGGTAGCCAGATACTCCTTTCCACACTTCACATTAATCTTACTTCTGCCTCCTGCTTATGACCTTCCTGATGTCTTCCAGGCATTTGGTAGCAGTCCAGGTATAAAATACCTCATAGCTGCTGCATATGGCATTGTTGTTTAGCCAAAGGATCATTTGCTAGTTCTACAGGTTTGCCATTCAGACTTGCTTACAGGTTTCAGTAGGAAACTCTTCTTAACAACATTTTTCTTATACAAGTCAGTCTTCATTTTTCTATGAGGCATCCATGTATTGTGGCAGAGTAATCGCGTTCGTGTCAGTTCCTCATTAAAAAAGCTGTATACTGAAGGAAACTTGCGTTTATGTGGAATTTCACTGACCCCGTGGCCAGGTTCTGCTGCTCTCTACCCTGCAATACTTCTGAAGTAGCTTGAAGATTTTCACTGGGCTAATCCTGTATTTCTGTGGCATCAGTGGAGATCAGACTCTGTACCCACACTCACACAAAACTGTGCTACTGAAACTCTTTCCTGTGCAACCTGCTCACCAAAGGGACAGACAATGCTATCATTAGTTCCCAGGAAGAACCCGTTTCTTTGAGTGGGAGAGGAACACTTTCTTTCCACAGTGCATTCAAGCATCTTCTTGAGGAGCTTGCCATAACCAGTGCCTCATGGCAACCTTTCGCAGGTTGCTGTGTATTTTCCAAAGGGCAGTATTTGCAATTTCTTAATTATTGTCCTTGGTATTGTTGACTGTAGATTTTCTGAACCATAGCAAGTGATATTTAAAGCTATACACATGGTCATCTAGGATATCTGTATATAAGAAACACAGTTCTGCATCTCAATTACTAGCAATCAGTAATAACACGGAGTCCTTTTGCCAGCAAATATTTCACAGGTAAGTCAGGGAGGTGATCATCTTGGCTGGCTCTTGCAGATGTGCGTGCATGACTCTGAGACTCCAGGGAAAACTTTATAAATATGGGAAACACTAACACATTTGTCTCCAGCATCTGAATATTAAAGCCTCCTGGCATTTATGTCTGACTTCCCGATTCAGAGACTAATGGAAGACAAGCTGGTCCTACTGCAGATGTATGCAGCAGTTATTTTCCAAGTCTGGTGAAGAAAGACTGCAAACCAAAGGAATTAGTTTCTGGTGTTTTATGCAGGCAAGATTAGCATCCGCTGTACTGGAGAAAATGGCCAAGGTGCTTGTGATACCACACAGGCAGATTTTCCCTTCTGCATTAAAAGATTTAAATCCGTAAGATGAAGATTCCCTTTGTGATGCTCCAGCCTCGCCCTCAGGGTTTTTATTTTAATGTTTCTAACCTCGTCGTCTCATGGTACCATGTCTTCAAGACACTGCTTGTGATCAAGGCTACTGAAACATTATTTCTGGTATTTATCATGCCTTTTTGTGCACATAAAGGAGCTTCCTTGTATGTGGAAAAGCATACATACAGTTTTAGCTTTTACAACAAAGATTCACAGCAAATTATTATCCTGTGTCCTAATGTGTGTTGATCTGCATTTTGTGCTATATCCAAGAAAATGAATGCATAGCTTTGTAATTAGTTGAGTTCTGTCAGAAGTAAAAATGAGTTAAGCCATCATCCTCTCCTAATGAAGCCAGTGGCAAAACTCTCACTGGATTCAGGGGGAACAAAGTCCTGGCAAAAAGCAGATTTAAGACTAATCAACTATGCATAGACATAGTCAAGGGTGGTAAGTTAGATATAAAACTCTGCAGCTCCTAATCTGTCCTTTCAGATGTGTCAAGAGCATTTTGTGCAGTTAATTTTCGTTGATACTTGAAGAAATAGGATTTAGTAGAAAGCCTATAAAATTACTGGAGTCTTATTTATGTAAGAGAGTGTGTCAAATTGAGATAAACATAAATTTAAACTTATAGACAATTATATTGCTGTTCCTCTGAAATCAGACTTGTGAGCTGTATTATTGTTATCATTGCATCACATTACACACACTATAATATTCATTTATGTACATGGAAGATTCACTCACTCCAGCACAAGCAGATGGAGAGAACTGGGGGAGGCTGAAACAGGGGAAGAGGAGAAGGATTAGTTAATCATCATGAATGACTGGACTTACTTAGTATTCTGTATACTGAATTCCTTTTAATATTCAAGAGTGATAAATAATATTTATTGCTTTGATATGCATAAATACTTTTCCCCTGCAACTTGCACCTGTGTGTGCGCTACATGAATGTTCATTTTCATCATTTGATTTTAATGAATATATTGCTTTTTATGCACAAGGTTATTATGTTTATGACAGCTCTATGATTTTATCAAACTGTGGAATATTAATCCCATGAAATGTCTTTATAGAAATTTAGTACCTTAATATTTTTGAGATTCTTATTTAGCACAGCAAGAGATAAATTAAGAAGAAAGTAATAGGGATAGTTAAAAAAGAAATCTATTTCAGGAGATCACACCAGTCAGAATGATAATAAAATGAGGGAAATAAAATTATTGGCAATCAGGATGCGGCAGAATCAATACAAAATACACAAATTCATAAACTAAAAGCACAGCACTTTGCCAGAAGTTGAGGAGGAAGCCAATATTTCATAAAAAATCAGGCTGTTACTCATAGAGGGTGAGAGCCTTTTTTCTCATTAAGGGTAATATATTTCTCCTCAAACAGCTCCATCAAATAGGTGAACCAATTTGTTGTGCAAGGAGCAATCTGGCAAGAGTATCAGTCTCCAAATGCAGTCCGTGACCGCTAATCTCGCTAGGTAAGGGGTAAATCACTGCTATGGCTCAGTCTTGCACATGGGACAGATGGTGCCGGTCCTGGATGTTAAGAACTGGGTATAAACAGTGCCCTGTTTGTTGCTGATCAGCAGAGGGTGGGGGGAATAGATCAGAGAGATGCCACTTTTGCGCTGGCAGCCTTACCCACACACGATTTCTTTGGACCCGAATGAGTGATGAGAGCAGAGCCAAGTGTGTGCTGTAATGAACCGGCACACGCACAGCTTGTGCTGCAGGCTGCAGCGCGCGGAATAGCTGGCGGAAGGGGCTTTTGCAAGGCGTGTTGCAGACCGCTGCAGCGGATGCAGGCAGTACTTGCCTGGGTGGATAAAAATGATAGAAGGAGGCACTTCAGGGTTCTGCACATGAAAGCCGTTCCTGACGTAGTGCCTGGAAGATGTGAAACCCTTCATTTCTCTAGCTGTTCGCTAATTATTTTTCTTTGCCTACCCCTCTATTACTTACGTAGTGCTCTGCCAAGGAGTTCACTGGGTACCATTTCTCTATGGCACAGTCACATAGTCAGTGGGGATTTCGTAGATGTGATTTTCAAAAGCACCTGCCGCTGGCCTGATCCTTTCCTCACTGATACGACTGAGAATTTTACCATTGACTTCCAAATAGGAAGGAGTCTGGCTGCTTAAAGTTTGCCTTTCGTTGTTTCCTTTAAAATCATCAGGGCCTCTTTGGATATGTATCATTTTCTCATGAAAATGATTTTAACATCTCTCTGAAACTTTTAATTATAAGAACATTTTGTATTTTGCAAAACACTAAGTAATTTTCTTCTTCCATGTCTTAATTAATAGTGTCAAGAGAAAAACAAGCTCATGACTCACCTTTAGTACTCCTAAGTGATCAAGTGTCTTTTTTACAGCTGTCCTGAAGCAGACAATTCACAGGCATGAGAATGTGGCAGAAAGGTGTCTGTTACTAGCAAATATACTATCCTCAGAACAAGAGATTTCCTCTATTTGTTTTAAAGTTTCTCTCAGATTTCAAAGTTTGATGAGTTGAAACGTTTTAGTTAAAAGGAAATCCAAAGCTCTTGTTCGAAGGACAAGCATTTTTTTTAGCCTTAGAGCTGTTTCCTTGTCCTGTATTCCTGTGCTTTTGTCCGTGATTCTGTCCTTTGAGTCCAGCTCGTTGATTCAGGAGATGTTAGACTTGTGATCAGAAATACTAAACCCAGGTGTGAATCCCGGCTTCCTGTACAGTTATCCTTGCCTAAGCCAGGAAATATAAGTAACATTTATGAGAGCTCTCTAAGTGTCCATGCTGTCCAAACCTGCCTATTCTGTTTGGAACAGAAATTTATTTGTGGCATTCTTGAATACTGTAAAGATTCAAGGTTCCAGAAAAAAGATGTTTTCCTCTATTGACAATCAAATTAGACCCAAGATGATTGTCCAAATTACTTCAATGTCCTAATTTCTGTATATACCTTTCTAGTGTATGAACTTGAAGTTTGAAAGCCTCCACCATTACATGGTCTATGAAGGCCTTAGTTATAACTGTTCAGTGCAAAACGTCTGTAGTCTGGATCTGGCTAGTCAGTCATCTTTCTTTCTATGATCCCCTGTATCTTCCCACAGGTTTCCTAAGTTCCTCTATTCAATGGCTATATGCAAGATTGATGAGTGAATCTACATCTCCTTTATTATTATCTTCTATTATTGCCTAGTCAAATATATGTTTAAACTATAGATGCTTCTGAGAATTAAATTAATAGTGATTTAAGTATGAGAAAGTCTGCTAATTAGCAGACTCCCAGGGATCCTCTGATCATCTCTTCGATTTTGTTTCTTGCTTAGACATAGCTTGGTCATTTTATTAATTCAAAGATTTGCAAAACTAGATATATTTATCTAGTTCTCATGTGGAATTAACCTTTGATGTGCCTGTTCTAATTGACCATTTAATATCTTGGCTATATGCAGAATTGTATAACTCCTGTTCTCTCTCTAAGGAGGGAACCAGAAACACCAGGGAGACACTGGTCAGAATCAGAGCAAATGTGAAACTTTAGAAGCCAGAAGAAAAAAAAAATTATTCTCACTTTCTTATGCTTATGGGCTTTTTTTGCTTTATTTTATCAATCAGCTTATTTTAGAAAATTATTTGATCAATGAACTGATAAAAAAACCCACAAAACACTCATGCAACTGCTATATTTCATGTATTTGGGTGATTAATATTTCAATTATTTAGTATTTTAAACTTGGATTAATGGAAATAAAAAGGATGTATTAATTGAAGACATAAAAGAACATTAAAAATATTTGTTTTGAGCAGACTCTTTTTCTAGAACAGAACTTCAATTTATAACAAACCCTAGAACCAAAGTTAACTGCTGTATTGCTTTTTTTCTGTAACATTCTAAACCTCAGCAGAAGGGTAGAGTTGATTGGGTGGATAATTATTATTCAGAGGAAGAAAAAAATATTTGAGGACAAACCTGGAGTAATTTATAGTGTAGTGTTTTCCTTTTTGAGTTTTGAAAAAAATGAGAAGGAAATTGAAAGGAGACAGGTAAAAAATCCTGAAGAACTGAGTCAGAAAAAACAAAGAGGGCAGTGTTACTTCAGAGTGTAGGTGATGTGGGATAATCCCAAGATGTTTCTGTCAAAATTGAATGGCTCATAGTTACGTGACTCTGCCCTTTACAGTAACATAATCACACCATTAATGTGATATTCCTCAATGTATTAGTCCTATTGCTATTTTCAAACACAGTGCACATTTATCAGACAAGATCAACTATTCAAAGAAATAATTGGGCAATTTTGTTGTGAATGGCATTTGATTTCAGAACCCTTGTGGGACTCACTAGATGTGCTATATCCACATTTTAGTAAATGAAGCTGTACCCTAGAGACTGCTAACAGTATAAAGATGTGCACCCAGAGCAAATACATACCTCTGTAAGTCAAAATATTTTTTAGGTACTTAATAGTACTGTGATTTTAAACTATATCTCTAACGGTGCCAAGATATGTCAAGGTAATTGTGAGGCCTGTGCCGTGAAGAAGGTACTTACATTTCCTCTCATTTTATTTGATTTATGAGATTTCCTTCAATATCCTTTGATTATGGGATGAATGTTTCAGAAGATACCCTTCACTCATATCAATAGAAGCACAGCTGGCTGAGTATTTTTCAAATTACTTTTTCAGAGGAAAATACTTGAGTGATTAAAACACAAACTAATTGGGCATAAAGGTCCCTTTCAATGAACTCACCATTACCAAAAAAAGTATAAAAGCTAACATTTTAATTTAAAGAGCAGCTTTGAGAATATGCAAAACAAATGCTTATTGGTAGTTGAAACAATCTATAGCAAGTACTATAGATGAAAGATAACAAGTCTTCAGAATTATTGCAACAAAGTATTTGATTGACTTCCTTTGATTTGATTTGAACGAGATTTTTGCTTTTCAAGCTTTTTTGAAGGTTTGAAACTTTGCCGTGATTCAAGCCAGTGAAAATGTCAAGAATTCTTGCAGGATGGGGAAAATGTTTTCATTCCCTTTTTAAAAAGTCTGTTCTGAATGCAAAGAGGAAACACTTTTCTGTTCATAACTGAAATCCTTTTGCTTTTTTATACCACAGGTACTATGCATATCCTCTAACTTTGATCCATAGGGTGTTAAGTGAACTTATTGCAAAATTTCCTTTTGATAAAACAGTGTTTGACTGCCTGAGTTAATGAAAAGTTCCTATTAACTAGTACTAATGATAGAGCCTGTTTGATAAAATAAATAAAAATATTGAAGTTGATCTAATTGCCTCTGGCAAAATGCAGTGGTGCACATACCGCTACCCTATTCACAGAATCACAGACTCATTAAGGTTGGAAAAGACCTTTAAGATCTTGAAGTCCAACCATCAATGCAACACCACCATGCCCACTAAATGTACTCATTATTATTTATACATTAATGCCCATAATTCACTAGGAATTATGTCAATATATCACATGTTGGAACCTTCTAGAATAAACTTCTTCTAGAATAACCATAAGGCTGCTTATGCTTCATTTTCTTTCCTTTGCTGTTGGTATCCAACAGTTCTCTATCATACAGGATCTTGCTTGCCTGTAGGAAGTTGGATGCAGTAGAAAAGATCACTCTGAAAAACAAGATAAAGGACACCATTTTTTGAATGGCGATTCTGGCAGTGAGTTTCAGATAGGTCTTTTTGTTGTTTTTAATGTATTGTCAGATGAAGCATGGCTTGGTTGGGGAAAAAAAGTTTTCGTACAGTTTGTCTTCCACAGATTGGATCAGAATCATGGCAGAGTGATTCTTTTGGGTCTAATCCTCCCGAGTGTGCCCTTTTAAGTAGTTCAGCTGCAAGGCTTCCTCATGTAGATTTTATTTTTCACTCTGACATGCCTGCCTACCACACTGAGTTGCTGATCCGCTTAAAGGTTTCCTTTGCCATGTAGTGATTATTTTGTTGTTGTTTCAAAATGATACCTCTTGGCGTACCTGCCCTTTGAGATTTCTTTTCTAGCTCCATAGCAGCAGAAGGAGAAGAAAACTTGCCCCATTCTGATTTTTGTCGTTCCTCCCATTGAGGAGTTTCCTGATTAATATCACTGCCTACCTTGGGAAATGGCTAACCTAAGTAGCATGACATCATACTGAAACAGCGCTCTGTAATGCTGGAAAGTGTAGGGACAAGGGGAGAGGCTTCTGCCATGAAGTTAGTAGTGAAAAGGAGACTTTCATTTCTGAGTTCATCTCTAGATGTCCTGTACACTGGCAGATTTGTTGCTGTTTTCATGCAATGGAATGTGTCTAATTATTTGAGATCAGCTAGTCTATATGAAACTAGGCTGAAAGTTACAACATCTCAAAATTTGAGTCTTCCTCACAGCTCACTGCCTCCTGGAGGTGCTTTAATCTCCCACTTGGGTATTTCTCCCCTCTACCAAGCCAATAAAACAGAAAAGTAGTATATGTGTAACTACATCAAAAGAGATCTTGTATTTCTTTTCTGATTTTTTTAAACTCAGTCTTCTGTTTGTTAGCATGTCTTCCACATTAGATTGAAAGTTAAGTTCTGTCGTATGTCCTATTTCCACTTGAATGAAGGAACTGGAATTTGGAGGTGCTTTCTAGGACTGGCCTGAAATCCCTTACAAGGTGGGGCTGCAGCTGGACTGTTGTGAGTGCACCTCTGCAACTGGACCCTGACTGGGCTGTGAAAAGGATCTTGCCTTATGCCCGCTTCAGAACAAGAAGGGACATGCACAGTTGGGTGGGATGGCTTCCTGTTGCCTTCTCTTCTGGAAAAGATTGCCGGGATCTCTTCCAGAGCTGAACTACTGGTCTCTCCCACAGAGCCCTTCTGTATTGTCAGGAAATAGCTTACCATAGTGGTGGAGTTATCTTCTTAAAAAATTTTAACAAAATAGGCATCTAGAGTCTAACTGTAAATTCTTCCAGTTAAGGATGCTCATTAATAATGAGTTAACGGAGCACGGCTTCTCTAGAGGTGTCTGACAACAAGGAGCTCTTTCTAGTGATGCTGGTGCTTTTTTTGTGTGTGTGGATAGCACTCAAGGCCAGGTGGTGAAAACCTTTTTTCATTGTAAAATAGTGACTGACTGATGAGGAATAATTGTAATGGCAAACAATATTGCTTAGATACTGGATTAATTTAACATTTGATTATTTTTTTTTAAATGGATATAGTAAAAATGTGAGAAAGGTGCTGGAAATAGTGCTAGAAATTAGGAGGAGAAAGAAGCTTCTAAGGAGAAAAAAGACTGAAAAAAGCAGGAGAGGAATGGGAGGGCATCACAGAAATATATAGAATATTGGATGGCATTTTTTCAGGACTTTGGGGAAAAGGAAGTGTTGCAAATTGCCCTTTCTTGCAGAAGACCCATTTTACAAAGTGGCTCACAGACCACTCAGGCTTGCATAAAACTGATGGAATCTAAAGACACAAAAATAAAGTTGGTTGATGATTTTCTGCCAATTCAGCTGGTATGTGCAGAGGAGGAAGAGTAAGATGGAGGAAAAGCAAGGTGGTTGAGGACAGAGGCAAGAAATAATAAATGTATTAGATAGAAAGTGTTTTAATGAGTTGTCATTTTGAACAGCATGATTTTGTGAGTCCAACACAGAGATACCTGCCTTTGTGGGTATGTAGGAAAACGTTTAAAAAATCTTGTCCATGTAATTTACACTGACTATGGAAAACACATGCCTAACTTAAATACGTTTGAGATTACGAGCTGAAATATCATGGGCAGGAGGAGAAGTTTCTTTCCGAGCACCAGCACCTCTGAGAACTCTTATAGAAAGTACATTTTTTTGTGTGGCTATAAATACCTGCATTTCTGATACAAAACACTAATGTAATTGACTTTGTATTTGAATTGATATTGTTAATTGAATTGATATTGTTAATCAAGGGTGATTGAGAACATGTGAAGAACAATTAGGCAGAGGCTGGATGTTTTAGCCATCAACAACCCCTCCTTATTTCTTTGATTCCTTTCCTGTGTGGAGGTCAAAATACCATTGTGTTTCCATCACATTAATTGTGATACCACATAAGATTTGTTTAAGGTGTTGATGCATATGACTTGTGTATTTTGTACCTTTTAAAAAGGCACTATATAAACCAGCCACAGCTTTGAAAGTGTTTCAAAAACTGACTTGAAGTCTTTAAAATATCAAGGTATTAAACTGTGAAACATGATATGTAACACTTTGCAGTTATTAGATACTTGAAATTTCAAGTAACACTTATTCAAAATAAATCTCCTTGAAGTAATTATTTTTGTTTATGAATTGCAAGGTCCTACAAAGTTGAAATATTTTTGAATAATTGTCAAAATTGAGAAGTGACTTTGAGCTTGAACTTCATTTTTATGCAACAAGGTTAAAACTCATCTTCATGTGCTTAGGATAGCTAGCACCATATCCAATTAAAAAAATATTGTGGGACAAAAGTGGGCCTAGTAATTTTTGAAATGAGATCAAGCCTCTAAATTACCAGGGCTTTTCTTGAAAAGTTACACTGGAACTATACCGTATTTTATGGAATAAAAGTGAACAGAGCACCAATATCATAACAGTTGTGCTTTTAAATGAATGCAACATGTTCTGAGACTAGGATAATTCAGAGTGTGCCTGGTGCTGACTGCAGTCTTCCAGCTTGCTCTGTAGGCAGAATTGTATTGTTCAAGCTGGTACATGTTGTCATCAGTAGCAGATATTTTTCATGCAATTCTAAAGGAGTAATTAGCAGAAAGAAAGACTGAGTAATGATGAAGTTACATATTACTGCTACTATATTGTATTGTATTACTAAATGATATTGCCTCTCAGTCCTATTTCTTCATTTGCAAGATTCAGATCATTTCTTAGAAAATAACCCCTGGCCCCTTAGGAAAGCATAAAAAGTTTCCAGATAGGCTTTTCACTAGAGTACAATTTTCAGTCTTTTCAGTTCTTGCCTGTGCCAAAAGAATTAGCAAGGAAAAAAAAAAAAGAATTTAATTCCATTACCTGTCATAGTTTCAGCAAAATACTCTGTTCCATTTCAAAAGAATGGTAAACCTTTCAATTCAATGTAGAGATATTGTAACGAAAATAATGTAGGAAATTGCAAACTGCAAATAATTTGCTTTAAATAGGAAAATACAGAGCTTTCATTTGAAAAAGAAAGTAATTTGTAATTCAGTGTCATGTACATTGATTCAATGATTGTTTTGGTGTAGATGAATTTCCACTGGTGAAGCAGAGGTTTCTTCCAAAACAGCCCAGCCTATCCTAGACCCTAAACTTTTCTTTACTTATAATACATTTTGCATTTTCTTAAGCTCATTTTTATTAACTTTGTAAATAATTGCATGGACATTTTTCAGAGATTCGCTCCTTTTTCTGTGGACTTGAGCTATGTGTTTGCTTAATCAGCTCATTAGAAATGACCTCTCCTAGGGGCTAGGAAATAAGGTGTAATCCTTTGCAGTTACCTTTATTCTTAACAGATATATCCAGAACAAATGAAATACCAGAAACATGGGTGTTCATCTGCTAACTGTGTTTTTGCCCTGCCAGTCACGTTCTTCCTCATATGTCCCTTGCATTTCCCTGATATGCATGGGGAAGAGCATTTTATCTTAGCATCACAGGGATAATTCAGGCTGGAAGGGATCTCAGGAGGTCTCAGATACAACCTCCTGCCCAAAGCAGGGTCAGGAGTGAGTTCAGATCAGGATGCTCAGGGCTTTTTCCACCTGATTTCTTGAAAACCTCCAAAGATGTAGGTGATACAAGGCCTCTGGGCAACCTGCTCCACTGCCTTGCTGTCTTCATGGGTAGAAAGCTTTACTTTATCTCCAGACAATGCCATTCAAAAGGCATTTGCATGATTTGCATGATGTTGTGGCCAGATGACCCAGACAGCATGTGTCCCTGGCAGTCCACTGGAGCCATGGCATTGCTTATGATCCTGTGTTTGCTATCGGGGAATGGGTGAGCCGCCATATGGGTGCGTTGTTGCTCATCTCTGCTGCTGCCTTAGTAAAGCTTCGTTTTATAACATATTGTCAGACTCCATTACTGTTTGGACCACACCGTCCCATCAGGGACCTCTGAAAGGAGCCCTGCCTCCTTGTTTCATTCTCCTGGTCAGTGTTCTGATGCTGTCTGTGCTCCAGGCTGAACTAGCCCCAGCCCTGCAGCCCCTCCGCACAGGGCGAATGCTCCAGCCCCACTGTCCTGGTGGCCCTCCCTGAACTCCACTGCTTTATCAATGTATCTTCTGCCTGCGACCCCAAACAGGACACAGTACCCAGATGAGACCTGATGCATGATAAGCAGAGCACCCTTCTCCAGTCCCCAGCAGGATTGCTGCCAGGGGTCTGCATTCCTGGGGTAGGGCTGCCCATTGCTCCTGCCTGAATTTTATGGAGACCCTGCCTTAGCCTTTTCCTACCCTCTGTCCAACCCATTTGGATGACAGCCCTCTCCTCATGTGTATTGACTGTTCCTTGAAACTTGCTGTCACCTTCAAAGCTGATGAAAGTTCTTTCCATTATGTCCAGCAGGTTACTGAGAGATGTTAAATGGACATGTCCTACAATACACTTGCAGTAGTCCCCTTGTTGCCAGGCTGTAATATCCACACTTAGACACAGGCAGATTGTGGCATAAAGTGTTGACGGCCTTGGCTAAGTCAAGTTACGTCCACTGTTCCCCTGTCATCCACAAATCCAGTCATTTTATCACAGAAGGGAATCAGCTGGGTCAGGCATGATTTACACTTGGTAAAGCCATGCTGACGGTTCCCATTCCCCTTCTACTCTTTCATGTGTCCAGAAGTGTGTTCCAAGAGGACTCAATCCATGATTTTACTAAGAATCAACACGAGGCTGACTGACCTATAGTTCTCTGAATCATCCCTTTGGCCTTTTTTGAAGGTGTGTGACTAGCTGCCCTTCTCTGGTCTTTGAGAATCTGTCCTAAACTCCATGATCTTTCAAAGATGATAGAGAACAGTTTTGCAAGGACATCAGCCAGATCTCAGCACACTGGGTATGACCTATTGGGACACATTGACTTGTGTGGATCAAGTTCTCACAAGTGGTCCCTGACTCAACCCTCATCCATTGCTGGTCCTTCTTCTGCTTGAACCCTTTCAGGTCAGGGTAGCTCAGCCCCACCTATGTCTGCTGTCATTAAATCACCCAATTCTTTCAACAATAGTCCCATATTTTCCTTTTTCACCCTTTTATTACTAATGTAGTTGCAGGACCTCTTCTTGTTGCCCTTGAACCTCTTAGCTCCATCTGGGCCTTTGCTTGAATGACTCCAGCCCTACCTGCTTAGGCAACTTTTCTAAATTCCTCCTTCGCACTCTGTCCCTGCTTCCACTTCTGTATGCTGCAATTTTACACTGGAGTTCTGCCATGATGTCCCTTTTAGCCGAGTCCTGACAGACTTGCTTGTCTACCTTCACATCAGGGTGGACTGTTATGCCTGGAGGATGCTCTCCTTAATGGTCTGCCAGATTTCCTTAGTTCCTTTGCCTTTCACAGTGGCCTGACATGGATCCCACCTACCTGCTCCCCCTGCCTAAGTCCAACCCTGCTCGCCTGAAGTCTAGGCATTGTACTTTACTAAAAGATTTTTATTTTCTCTTATTTCAACTTTGATGTGCATGTTTCTGTGGGAGTCATTTAGCAGATCCTTGCCTCTTTACTCATAATGAGAAAAGACTCTCCACCCATCCATTTACACTCTTCTAAACAACCTAACTAACAGCTACTTCTAAACTTTGATCTTTCCTGCATTTCAGTATGGTATATTCGTAATTGCTAGATAGAACTATATTTATGCTTTCCCCACATCAACTTCTGGGAAGTTAAGACTCATTGATGTGTTTGATTATGAAGAAGTGGTATCAGTTATTTTTTATTACATTCTTATCATCAAAGAATGACCCCTCACTACAAGGATGCTGAGGTGCTGGAGCATGTCCAGAGAAGGGCAACCAAGCTGGTAAGGGGTCAGGAGCACAAGTCTTATGAGGAGCAGCTGAGGGAACTGGGGTTGTTTAGTCTGGAGAACAGGAGGCTGAGAGGAGACCTTATCGCTCTCTACAACTACCTGAAAGGGGGTTGTGGCGATGAGGGTGTTGGTCTCTTCTCCCAAGTAACTAGTGATAGAACGAGAGGAAATGTCCTCAAGTTGTGCCAGGGGAGGTTTAGATTGGATATTAGGAAAAATTTCTTCACCGAGAGGGTGGTCAAGCATTGGAACAGGCTGCCCAAGGGAGGTGGTGGAGTCGCCATCTCTGGAAGTGTTCAAAAAACGTGTGAATGTGGTGCTTCAGGACATGGTTTAGGGATCATGGTGGCGCTGGATTAATGGTTGGACTTGATGATCTTGAAGGTCCTTTCCAACCTTAGTGATTCTGTGATTCTGTGAAATATCTTTGTGTTTCTATCAAAAAAAAAGCATCCTCCTTGAAGTGATATCTTAGGTGAAGTAGTTTTCATGACAGTAACTTGATTAGATTACATGTCTAATTCCTTATTTGGTGTTTACCCTTTTACTTTTTCTATTTCAAGCTTTGGAGTGAAACTGACCTTTTAACTGGCCGTTACAGAGAAACGTATTTTCCTCCAAAAAAAGAGGAAATTGGAAACTCTGAACATTTGTGAGGAATATGAAACTGAATAATATTTTCATATTTTCTTTAAAACTGGCTATTTGAGAAATTTTTTTTCAGTCTTGCCCAGTGTGTACAATCAAAAGTGAGTTTGTTGTTCTTTCCTTTAATAAGTTGCCAATTTATAGTTCACAGCCAAGTTCAGTCTCTAGTTCCTATTTGCTAACACAAATTGAATGTATTTAGAGGTATATGATGTCCCCTTGGGGAATGTTTGATGTTAATAAATACATCTTCTAAACCAGTACTTTTAAGTATCATGATAAAACATACTTGTTTCCAGCTTTCGAAATCACATTTTTGAAGAAAAAAATGCTGAATTTTGAAGATGTACTACATGAAAATGTAGACTTCATTACATACCTAATGCAGCAACCGTAACATGATTTCCAAAAATTCTTCCTGATTCCTATAGAAAGCACAAGAAAAGTATTTCCCCAGCATTCTGAATAATGCTTTTATTTTCCCTGTTTACACGAGGGAGAAATGAGGGTGCTGCAATTCAGGCACCCAGGAAGAAGGAACTAGAGAAATAACCAAACTAGACATGTGTTTCTTCTGTGATTGCAGTTGAGGCCATATTGCTGTGGTCTCTGCAGACCAAAGCTTAAAGTCTCTTTGTAATTCCACCTGATAGTTCAGAGGAAAAAAATAATCCTTTCAAAAAAACTTTTTTTTTCAGCTGAAACTATTAAGAAAATTCAAATGTAATTCATGAAATCTTCAGGATTGGCTGAAACTGAAACTTTTCTCTGAAATAATTTACTGACTCCTCATTCAAAATTTGTCATTCAAGCCACCTGTACTTGGGTGTTCTTCAGGAGGAATTCACTTGTAATTTATTACTGTAATCAGAACAATGATCTGGAGAAGGGAAACAAGCTGGAACAGTTATTTGCAATTTCTAAAGCTCTAGCAGAGTCTGCCACAAAAGGCTGTTTAACAAGACGTATAGTTATAGATGAAATGTAAAGCGCTTTTATAGATTCAAAGCTAAGAGACATGAAACAAAGCAGGGAGACAGATGACTGCTTTTTAGCTTTAGCTCAACAGCAGCTACTGCTGAAACCTGTGTCAGATCTGTATTTTCTTCCTGAATTCATTAACATTCCGCCCACCCCCGCCCCACCCCAAATAACAACAAAAAAGCAGCAATCAGTAAGGTGGGAACATCTGTACATTTTTTAGGTTCTCCAACAGACGGCAAATCCAAGACAGAGTTCACAATATGGTCACTGGATAACTCCATCACCAGTTTAATTCAGCACTGGTAAATTTAGTGCAACATAATATGCACTAAAATGAGACATCAAGTGATGAATAGTAGAATGAAATTTAATTACATAAAGAAAGTTGTGGATAGCACTCAAGGCCAGGTGGTGAAAACCTTTTTTCATTGCAAAATAGTGACTGACTGATGATGAAAAATTGTCAGGGGAATAGACTACAATGGCAAACAGTATGGTAAATATTGCTTAGATACTGGATTAATTTAACTTTTTTTTTTTTTAATGGATATAGTAAAAATGTGAGAAAGGTGCTGGAAATAGTGCTAGAAATCAGGAGGAGAAAGAAGCTTCTAAAGAGAAAAAAGACTGAAAAAAGCAGGAGAGGAATGGGAAGTCATCACAGAAATATATAGAATATCGGATGGCATTTTTTCAGTACTTTGGGGAAAAGGAAGTGTTGCAAATTGGCCTTTCTTGCAGAAGAGCCATTTTACAAAGTGGCTCACAGATCACTCAGGCTTGCATAAAACTGATGGAATCTAAAGACACAAAAATAAAGTTGGAGATGATCTTGCAGTTGGTCTGGAAAAAAGCAAAAAATACTTGTCTGTTCTGCCACTATAGGTGCAGACTGAGATTCTGTCTTGTCTGTTGTCTACATTTGATGGACAATAAGATGTTGCATTGGGTGGGTGTGGCAAGGTTTTGGTAGCGATGGGACTGCAGGGATGGTCTCTGTGGAAGGAGGGCAGGGGGTGGT
>NW_010563373.1:0-1243 GCF_000687285.1 Phaethon lepturus | reverse complement strand
GGGCTGTTCCCAGCTGCTTCCAGCCAGCCCCAACGGACCCACATACAGGACACAGCCCAGACCCTCAGATGAGGGCAAGGTGCCTCTTCCAAAACATATTTAAGGCAGAAAAACTCTTGTAATGGTTGTCTTCATTTCCTGCTGCTCAGAACTATTTTAAGTGGCAGAAAATTAAACTAATTTCCCAAGTCAAATGTGTTTTGCCCAAGACAGTAAATGACAAACAATGCCTCAGACTTTATCTCAACCCGCACTTCTTTTATCTCACTGAGCAGGGGGAGTGAGTGGCTGGGTGGGGGTTTGGCTGTTTGCCATGGCTAGGCCACAACAGGTGTGCATGCAGTACAATATGTTAAGCTCACACATGAGTGAAACTTTTGGGCTTTTTATTTATCACTTTTGAGGGAGGCTGTCTGATGTCTATCACTTACAGAATCATAGAATAGTTCGGGTTGGAAGGGACCTTTAAATGATACTTTTTGCAGTTCACTTTCCAAACTTAGAATAATTCTGGGAATATTATTTCATGAAGTGTTTTTTTGAGAACTGGACTTCAGAAATAGTTGAAAAAAAAGAGCTCTGCAATATCATCTTCCAGAGACCTATTTCCAAGATGCAGTGCAATTTGTATTTTTTGTTCACCAGCAGATGTGAATTGCGGTGTAAGCGATGGTCACCAGTGAAAAACACAGCTGCTTCTGTGGTCTGTGCTGAGCTTAAATGCTAAGACTTCTGCCTATACTCATTGAGAAACTGCTCTGTTCCCTGTCTGTGATTCTACTCAGTGAAAGTGCCAATTCTTGGGTGGCCTTTTTGCTGGGTTGATGTGTAGACCACTGGTACTGGCATTCTGCATACTCAGTTCATACAGAAGATAAACTGGTAAATTTCTTGGAAAATGGAAGGAATCAAATGTTCCCTTCACGTCACGTCCTAGCCAGCTTTGTGAGGCTCAGCAGATTTTTCCACTTGAGAAACCATTCAAGGATACAGCAGTTAGATTTCCAATGGTTTGGAACTGCCTGCACATCATAAAAGCAAAAGCTTTAAATGTTGCACCAGCAGCATTTTATTTTAGCTGCTTTTATACAGGTTTATTTCAATCCATATGTGTGGATACTTTGTGCCATTTAAATGCAATACAGTGGATGTTCATAGCTACCTGAGAGAATCACTCTCACACACAATATCAAACCGGAAACATGAACTGGGCACCAAAGTTTATTCTACAGCAGAAGGTTAC
>NW_010563372.1:0-14833 GCF_000687285.1 Phaethon lepturus | reverse complement strand
GGTGACCAGGCTGCCGCTTGCCCGCGGGCACGGAACAAGATTGCCCAGGGCACCTGGGGGCGAGCCAGGCTGGGTGGTAGGTCGTTGTTATTTTATATTAACGCTACAGGTTTTTTTTTGGCTCGGTGCAAGCCTGGGGGTAAAAGCCTGGGGCTTTACCGGAGACACCTGTTGGTAAATAGAGGAAAGAGCAGCACTCTGCCATCTGGATGGAAATTTTGTCTGTGGAAAGAAGCACTCCGTTGGTATACGTAAGAAGATCAAAGACGGGTGATCTAACTAGACTGGGATGAGGGAGGTTTTGTTTGTGTCAAGATGTTAAAGACGCTTTCATTGGTTTTTATTTACTAACGCTTTTTAAAGAGAAATGTAATGTAGCTACAACTTGGTAGTATAAGGAGAATACATTAACTTCTAATTTTATTATTGCCTCTTAATTCAGTCAGCCTGTCAGAGTGCCTGCAGGAATTTATTTATTTGCTTGTGAAGAACAGATCTCATGCATGCGTATGGAACTAGTGCAGATATCAAGTATTCTGTTCTGAAAAGACTTTACTGTGTAATTATAAAAAAGTTTTGACTGTCTTAGCTAAAGAGCTAAGCTAAAAATTGTTATTAATCAAACTCTTGAAGGAAACTAAACTTAAGAAATTGTTTTCCCTTCTTTCATTCAAAATTTTAAACTCCTGATTGAAGACATAAATCCGGGGGAGGAAAACTGTGGAAGAACTTTGGACTTTGGCAGAAAAGACTCTGTAAAAGAAAGGCAAAAAGATTAGTGCCTGTGTTCAGGGGAGGACAGGGACTGTTCCACCTTGGCAGCCAGTCAGCATGTGTACCCAGTCTTAACGAGGTCAAACTGAGCAAGAAGCAGATTTCTGCAAAGGGAGGATGAATGCTGGTTGGGCAGTAACATGAACTCATAGTTTTCTGTCTGCTAGTTCTGCTTGTTCATGCCATATATTTTTTCTTTTTTTCCCCAGTATTATTATCCAAGAGGATTTAGACCAAGCTTAAAAAGGTATGAATTTTATTTTGGCTATATTATTTCTTTTGTGGGTCACTGAAATAAACTAAGATTACTTGTTTTGCTAGCTGCTCCATTATAACAGATATCTTTCTGGAAGAGAGCAAAAAAACCCAAATCAAAACCTTTTTTCCTTCCCTGTATTGAGTTGATAACTTTACCTATTTGTACATACTCTTAGTGGCATAAGGAAGTGTAAGGGATGTCACCTCCCCCCACCTCCAGTAGTCTTTATCGCTAAATGTTTTCATAGCTTTTTATTTTAGTTCATCGTTTGCTGTGTTTTTTATAGGTCCAGTGACTTTTGATCTAGAAGAATACTAAACGCTTAAATGTCTTTGTCAGAGGCATCTTCTTTGTGACATTGTTATATTCATTTTAAAGTTAAATGCAGATATCTAATGGTTCAGGTTATATGAAGTTTTATTTCAAAGTACATTTTGCAAGATTGACTGAAGCATTCATACAGGGAAAATGCACAGGTGTTTAACTTATGTTCTTTAATAATTCACTTGCAACACCTGAAAGTATTTTGTAGGCCAGTAGCCTGAATTTTCTGTTCGTGAAATCTGGTCTTAAAGAAATTAAAGCTTTGTTTACTTTGTTCTTCACTGTCAGTTAGGAAAGTATTGTATTTTTCCTGTAAACTCTGAAATGCCCTTGTGTGATTGCCTTAGTAAACTGTTGAGACATACACTAACCCAAGTTTCCAATGGTAAATTAGACTTTATTCTGATTAAGAATTACATATAGCACAGTGTGAGACATGTAATTAATGCAGTAACTTTTTTATAGGCTCCTTTAGTAAATAACTTTTCTTTCTTTCCTGAAAGCTCCTCTGGATCTTGAGATCTGCTGGGAGATATATATGCATATATATTTACTTTCTTGTGGCAAACATAATTATATTTTAATGATCTTCTAGTATATTAGCCAGATGATAATCTAGCTATTTTATATTAGCTAGGTATAGTTGTTTAACATCTTGTACATGAGGACAGGAGTTGTTATTTTGCTGTCTGATGAATGAAGTAATTCAAATGAAAGGCCTGTGGGATGAGGCATTCTAGGAATAGTTCGGTTCGTTTTCAAAAGGACTATGAAGACTTATTGAACTACCATGCACCTATTTTCAGCATGCAAATGAAAGAGCCAGAACAGCCTCTGAAGCAGGCACTTGAATGCTGTATCTTTCATTCTTCTTCTGTGATGTGAGTGGAAGCATATCAATCACATAACGTGAAATCATTATTTCATGATGATGCCTGACATTAAGAATACTTTTATCTTGGATATATCATGTCAGAGAAGCTGCAGGGTTTTTGATTTAGAAGATAACAAGGTACAGATGTTTAAAAAAAAAAATCTATATGGTTCGTGGCTTTCTCCCTACCTGTGTTTGAGGGGTCTCAGGGGAAGAGGACATCAGGAAATACCTCTGGATAGTTGATTGTTTTTATGTGCTCAGTATCCCTCATATGCATCATTTATTGCAGGTATATGTAGAAATATATCTGACTTTTTTTTATGAGAGCGTGTGCAGTAGATAACTAGACCTTCGTTTTGTATTCAAACGCTTGCTAATACCAGTCTTCTCTAAGGCTTTTTGAAGATGCCTGCTGCCTGTGATTCAGTGCTTGAAGATATTGAAGATATTGTGTCAGCAGAAGATTTGAAACCACATGATCGGCAATTTATAAGAAAGAACGTTTTTCCAAAAGTGCGAAAACGCATTTCACAAAAAAATCAGACAGATGATGATCCCCCAAGTGACAGGTAAACTCCTCCATCAATCCTCTCTCATGGCTTCTCTCATATCTTGTGTGCACTGTCAGCTTCTAAAAATAAGGTGAAAGTTCTTATTATCTCATAATGTAAAATATGAATAGAAGAGAAAAATGAGTAAAACAGCGTTTATAAAGTGTAGCAGTAATGAATAATAAATCCTAAGCAAATTTCTTGTCCTAGACAAATTTTCTGTAGAAATCAGTTATGACTGAGATATTAATTAATGGAGCAATCAGGCTGGAAAAACGGTTCCTGCTATGTAAGCTTTTATGTGTGGAACATTTATGAAAAATTGCCTGCTTCATGTTAATTACCTCAATAGAAGCAGAGCTCTTCAAAATGCAGTCCTGGAGTAGCCTTTTGACATCTGGAATGAGAAATATAAACAAAATTCTGAGGATCGCCAAAGGGCTGAGGTTGTAAGGGATCTCTAGAGGTCATCTGGAGATGACCTTGCTCAAACAAGGCCACTTAGAACCAGTTGGCTAGGACTGTGCCTAAATAACTTTTGAGTATCTCCTCCCTGGGTAACCTGTGCTGGTGCTTGGTCACCCTCACAGTGAAAAAATGTTTCCTGATGTTCAGAGGGAACCTCTTGTGTTCCAGTTTGTGCCTGTTGCCTCTGCTCCTGTCACTGGGCACCACTGAAGAGAGCTGTCCTCTTTGGCCCCTCCCTTCAGGTATTTACATACATTGATAAGATCCCCCGAGCCTTCTCCAGGGTGAACAGTCCCAGCTGTCTCAGCCTGTCTTATGAGAGATGCTCCGGTCCCTTAATCATCTGCATGGCCCTTTGTTGTACTGTCTTCAGTACGTCCATATTTCTCTTGTGGGTAAATCCCATCTTAGGGACTTGCATATGTCCAGTTTGCTGAAGTATTCCTTCACCTGATCCTCTCCCACCAAGGGTACATCTCCCTTGCTTCAGTTTTTGCACCTGGTTTCTGGAACCTGGGATTTCCAAAGGCTGTACTATTTGTATGTACATCCTGCAAGTGAAACAGTGAGACTTCTTTTGAACATACTGTTTTATTTCAGTGGAAATAGTATGCAGTAACTAAAGAACATATCTTTGCATTTTTCCTTCTTGTGATTCCAATAAGAACAGAATCAATTTTCTGCTGCAGTGGAATTGGTTAAAGTATAGGTGAATTCGGTTATTTATTCTAGTTTCTACTGCCGTTTCAAACTGGATTTTGGGTCCCTACCATTAATTTCAAGCTGGTGGATAAAATTTCCCCACATTATAAAAATGAAAACAAAGTATGTCTGGAATGCACAGGAAATTCAATTTTGGTTTTTCTTTAGTGTTCAAAAGAGATTTTCTAAGCATACCAATGCACCTTTCTGTGAAGCCCCATAAAGGTGCATTGACCCCCATTCTGCCAGGAGTGTATGTACAGCTGAACTGGCAGTCTATAGATACTTCTCACTAGCACTCTATTCTCCTAAGTATTTAGGTACTATATGTTATCTAACAAGCTGTATTTTAGTGGTTTTGACCCAAGAAAGCATGTTGAATGTATCTTGTTTAGACAGTAGGAAGTCTAAATACAATGTACATGTGCAACGTGTGTTGCACATGCCTACTTAATGATCATTAATCTTCCATCAACAAATTTCTATTCCTAGCTAGGGGAAATACCTCTAAAAAAAAAAAAGAAGCCTGGGTGGAAGAAAAAAAGAGATGTGGGCAGGGTAAAGGATTGTGTTCTAGGATGCGTGTTGTTCTTGTACTGGCATCTTTAGCTCACTGGCACAGTTATCCCAGGAACTTCAGTGAGAGCTTCTTGCAGAATTTATTGTTGGTTCTTAAACCATTGTGCGCTCTAGCTCCATGGTGCAGATACACCATGCTGTGGTGGTAGCCCAGGAAGGCTGGGACATGAGCCTTCAGATGTTAGTGTGGCTGGTGGCAGGCTTAAGTTAAGAATTTATAAAGATGTCTTGTATGGAGGGAACTACAATGAAGGGGTGTGATAATATCAAAAGGTTTCAGTTTAGCTCGAACAGTTTGTTTGCTGGTGGCCTAACTTCAGTGCAGTCACTTCAAGGTCATCTGTTAATGATACAATTTTCAGAAAGGTACTTGTTTGTGTACTGAAGTTTGTAACTTCAGTGCACTGAATTTCTTTTTTATCGTACAGCTCTTGATCCTTCTCCATTCTAAAACTCTTTTCTTGCCACTTGTGGGCTGACCCTGGCCAGCAATGGAGTAGGCACCCAGCTGCTTGCTCATTCCCCCTCCCAGTAGGCTGGGAGAGAGAATTGGTAGAGCAAAAGAGAGAAAACTTGTGGATAAATACAGTGAAGGAAAGGGGAGTGGGGGGTGGGGGGCAGAACCCAAGTGATGCAAAAAACAATCACTCACCACCTCCCACAAGCAGACTGATGCCCAACCAGTCTCAGAATGATGGCTGCTTTGGAAAGACCAAACCCCCAGTTTTTGTTGCTGAGCACAAGGCCACCTGGTATGGATTATCCTTTTGGTGAATTTGGGTCAGCTGTCCTGGCTGTGTTCCCTCCCAACCTGTTGTCTGTTCCCAGCCTGCTTGTGGTGGAGCACAGTGGGAAACAGAAGTTTTTAGTGTTGTGCAAGCACTGTTCAGCAATAACTGTAACACAGATGTGTTATCAACACTGTTTTAGTTACAGGTACAAAACACAGCATGCTGTGAGTTTCAGTGGAGAAAGTTAACTCCATGTCAGCCAGACCTAATACCCACTACACTAAAACCACATAATCATGATGTTCTTCCCCAGCTGTTTTGGAGTTGTAACTGTTTGTGTTGCTTATTTTATATTTGTAGAATTACAGTTAATTGAGTGTGTTCAGTGAACTTAAAGGGGAAGCTTGCTCATCTTTTAACTTGCCTTTTTCATTCATTTTTTGTTTAACAGCATTATTCCTGGTGCTCAGAAAATCTGGATTCGTACATGGGGATGTTCTCATAATAATTCAGATGGCGAATATATGGCTGGGCAGCTGGCTGCATATGGATACAAAATTACAGGTAACAATATCAGACAAGTCACATAATTCAGGTTTTTTGGATGAATGTTCAGAGCTGTCCAGCTGTCATCAAATTTTTTTAGTCTTAATTACACTTGTTTAAATCCCTCTTTGATCTCTTTCTGATTTGCAGGTGATGAGGTAGTGTTTTCCTGGGATTAAGCAGAATGATTACAAGATGAATGCTTTCAGAATTGTTAGGTTTTCTTGACAGGGCAGACATCTAATAGATGTCCTGCAGTGTCTTTTGTGGGTGTTTTGCTTGCTAAACTTAATTGAAAACTTTTCATAAGAGCAGAAGGAAAAGTTTTAATTCTTATGCAGAATCTAACTGGTTGTCTGATTGTAACTGATGGAACCCAAGGAAGAGAGAGAGGAAGGAAATGTGTTGTCACTTAGTGATGTGTGTGTTTGCTGCTGGAGCAGAGTTGAACTATGTGTGCATGATCCTTTGGTTTGTGAGGGACAATTAGTGTGATGGCAGTGGGATGATACAGGATTGTATTTTGTACATTTGAAAAAGCAGAAAATGCTATTTCTTCTTTTCTTCAAGTACTTAAAGATACTCCTTGTCAATCTTGTTCCACCCCTCCCTGCTCCTTAACCCTAAACAAAAAACCTGAACTTGTGGTTGTGCTGGCCACGTTTCATCATTTTGATGCAAAACGTGTTGAAAGAAAAGCTGTAGAAAGCTGTAGATAGACTGATGTTCTGTGTCAATGGAGAACTATTATCTGAATACTGTGTAGCTTCACTAGTCAGTAAAAATTTAAATTTTATTCATTAATTCAAGTTTTGATCTGTCTTGTATTTAAACTTGCATCCTGCTTGTACTGAAAGACTGCAAAGCTGTCTTTCCTGATATTTTGCTAGCAGTACTTTATTCCTGATTTCACAAAATGGTTGTTTCTTTCTTTAACATCTCATGATATTGTTAAACTGTTACATGTAATTTTCCTTTTTTGCAGTTGATCTTTCTGTCTTTAAGTAGAAACTACATACTGAGTTATTCGAGTGCTGAGCTATTTTATGGAACCCAGATGATTCTTCAATTAATAGATCAGCTCTGGAGTAGGTGTGCTCTTTTCAGACAAGTGGAGTGCTGGTCCAAAAAGCCTTGTTTGTGACAACTGTCTGTGTAAGGCTACAAATGAGTTTTCAGTTTTAGCTTGTTATGGCTTTCTTAAATTTAACTTCTCTTTACCTTAATTTCTCTAATGCATAGTGTTTCAGAAGCTGCTTCTGGCTTGTGAAGATTCAGATGGCTGTCCTGTGCTTTTGGAATTTTATTGGCAGAAGTGTGGGAAAGATGGGGTGCAGCAAAGGAAGGAACTACTTAAAATTTTTGATACCTTCTCTTTTTAGAAAATTAAGTGTTCATAACTTTAGATGTAGACTTATTTCTATTCTAGAATCTGAAACTGAGAACTAAAAACTGAATAGATATTACAGTAGCTGGGACAGAAATACCTGCAGAGTAATTTTGGTAACTGTACATGAAATTGCTAGTTTCTGGTCATTATTAAATGGATGTCTTGATTTACTTTATTTGTGTGTATGTATATACATATATTAAGTCAACAAACAAACCCCAATGCTGAAGTGGTAGGCAGAAATTACCCAGTGTGGTTTCTTCTTTGTGAAATTAGGTAACTTCTTTTTAAGCTGATGTTTTTAACGACCTCTGGAAACTTCAGTTTTGTTCAACAGAACAAAAATATGGGCTACAAATTCTGGCTAAAGTAAGTTTTCACAAGTCCATCTGTTGAATGTTCTCCTTTTATAGGCTGTTAATGAAGCTGGAACTCAGTGCAAGTATTGCAAATATGGTAGCTGTGTGTGAGAATATGAGGTGGTGAAAAGGGCAACTGCCTTTCACCTCAATGTAGTGATGCTACTGGGGACGTGTATATGAAAGTGCTCTGCTACCGCATGGATTACTGATAATGTGTCTCATGGTTTCATACTGGAACAGATCTCTTTAATGTCTTGAATAGACTTGATATAATGTACCTTCAGCAAGTTGTAGACCATGCCAAACTGGAGGAGGTGGCTGATAGGCTGGAAACCAGTGCTGTGGTTCAGAGGGACCTTAAAAGACTAGAAAAAGTGCTAGCAGAAACAGTATGACACTTAGCAAAGGCAAATGCAAAATCCTAGGGTTGGCATAACCCTAGCTGGTGGTAAAGGTGGGGCTGGGCAGGCTGACTAGAAAGCAGCTTTGCAGAAAAAGATTTTGGGTTTGAGGTACAAGAAGCTGAACATGAGTCAGCAATGTGCTGTGGTAGCAAAAAAGGCAAACTGTGTCCTGGGCTGTGTTAGCCGAAGTATAGCCAGCAGGTCTGGGAAAATGATCCTCTAGCTCTATGTGGTACTTGTGAGACAGCATTTGGAGGGCTGTGTCCAGTGATCCAGCTTGGACCTAGTTTTGGGCTTCTCAGGAAAAGAGAGATTGGTGTAGTGGAGTGAGTGCAGTGGAGGGCCACCAAGATGGATGGCTAGGGAGCACACGATGTATGAGGAGAGACTGGGTTCCTTCAGCCTTAAGAAGAGAAGGCTTATGGAAGATCCTAGTTGCAGACAGCAATACCCAGTTGGAGGGTACAGAGAAAATGGGGTCACTTCCTTGTCAAAGATGTGCACTGAGACAAAAGACCAGAGTCTTGCTCTTGATAAAGTGGCAGTTAAGACTTATAGCATCCAGTGCATAACCTATTGCTCATGCTGTCCATCTTTCTGTAGGGGAAATGCCAATATAAAGTTTCCCAACATTTCTCTAGTATCTCTTGTCAATCCCTTTAAAAAGAAAAAAACCAACATGATTTCTTGAAAAATCAGTCATCCGTGAAGTTCAGATAGAATGCCAAGAAGGGATTTAATATCTTTTTGTCCTATACAGTGTAGTTACTCAGTGATAGTAAATTGCTTAACATAATCCAAATTTCAAATGTTTCTTGAAATTAAAATTAATATTGTTTATGCTACACAAAAAATAACAAAGTTCCATAAATATTTTGCAAGAACTGATTTCTAAATCAATGCCTCTGTGTTGCTAGAATTTGTTAGTTTAATGGGAAGCTTTTACGAACTTCAGGAAAAATACAGAAATATTCATGAAGGTGGAAGATTATCTGCTTTCACAGTGCCTTTGACAGCTGTTACTTAGGCTAATCAAAAAAACACTTTTATTGCTTTCCTACATGTTCCTAATCTTTTGAGTCAACAACATTTATTGAAGAGATGCTGGAATAAAGTTCTGGTTTCAGAAAATAAAATGTGACCTTTACTTGCAGTTCTTGCTTCATTATAAGGGAAATGGTCAAGCACTGTTTCTAATGTCTGCTATCTAATTGCAAGATTGAAAAAAATTAGAAGGAAGAAAAGCAGCATTAGGCAGACTTTCACTGCTGAATAGAAGTTGTAACAATGCACCCTGCCTTATAAGTTGACTTAGCCGAAACTGAACATTGATATAATGATGTCTTCTAATTATAGAAGTATTTTTTTATGGCTTGTTGCAAAAATCTTATTTCAATACTATTCCTTATCCCTGTAGAATCCCACGGATTCTACCCCGTTCTTGACTGTTCAGGAAGTCTTATATTTCCCCTCCCCCCCCCCCCCCCCACCCTTTGCCTTTCCTTTTGTTTTGAAAATGTTCTTTCTATACAAGCACACTTGCTTTCAGGAGTGGCTATATCCAAAGGTGACTGAGAGCTGTGCGTCAATTTTTCCCAGCAAAGACTACCTCTGTCTGGGGAGAGAGTGCAGTGTGAGATATTGCAATAACAGCAATGCTGATTAAAAATCAGGAACTGCATCATCTTAAAAAAAAAAAAAAAAGCAGAGGGAAACCAGCAGAAGAGCTGAACCTATTTTTCTAGCTGCTTTTGCAATGTGAAGGTAGGCAGTATTCTGAACAGGTCTTGCATACCATCCTGTGGGAACACAAGGCTCCTTTGTTAAGTCTGAGCCACGCAGAAATGTGTGGACCAGCTGCTATCAGTGTAGGCCTGTACCATGGTACTTGTTCATATTCTGGAAACAATGTAGTTGATGGTGGCTTTACTGGTTCTAAAACTGGTTTTGGTTTCTTGGCAGCCTGGCTCACTGTATAGTTTAGATATGCCTGCAGACCTACAAGAGTGTTCCCTTCGAGATACACCCTGGAGGAAGAAACTCTCATGGTACAGACAAGTAATGCCTACTGTGGGAAAAGAGGAAGTGGGCAAGCTGGGAGCTCTCAAATACTGTGAGCCACATGTTTGTTTAGGAAAGGAATTCAGTATGTGTGCCATTTAACAGTATTTTATCATTGAAAAATGGAACTGAGCATAGGTAGTAAGACAGAAGGAATTGACTTCCGAAGCGGGTAGTTGTATTAACATTTATTGGCATTTGTAGTTTTCTAGTTCTGTGGAATGAATGGGTTTTGGCCCAGCCTTCTTGAATGTGTTTTGATGGATCAAGCAGTTAGGTATGCTTTTTACTTTGTGATAATTGCTTTTGGCTTTGGGCTGTTTGGGTCCAAACTATTCCCCCCTCAGTCATTGTAAAACAGTCTGGGGGAAGACATTACTAATGACTTATGAACACCAGAAGAATGAACAGTAACTTTCCCTTTTATGAAGAGGAAGTGAGAACTGTTATTTAACATGCAGCCAAACTAAACCAGTAACAGCTTGCCTGCACTGCTTTTTTTTTTTTTTAGAAATAAATGGTGGCATGGAACTTTTTTCTTCCTGTAGTATGGATTTCCAGAAGCAAGAAGGGGTGGAATTGTTTTCTTCCTAATTCAGTAGGGTTGGCTTTGATTTAGCACGTAGAAATTAGGTTATATTGTAGACCCTCAGCTTCACTTGTGTAGTTTTAGAGACTAGTCTGTGTTGAGGTGTCCTTTTTACTATCTCACACGATTTATTTGGAAGTTTGTTGGATAGGAAGATGTTGTATCTTTAATGGGTTCCTCCCTGTAGTTCTTAAAGAGCTCACCCCATTACTGTGATTATGGTATTTGTTGGTGAGGCTTGCCAATTTCTGTTGGAAGCTTAATTTTTATAGTGCATGTTACATGTCTTTACAACTCTGAAATTCACTGTGTGGAGAACTTAAGTATTTCTCTAAATCAAATCTCAATATTTTAAAATACTGTCAAAGAAATTATCTGTTTTTTATTGCCTCTTCTACTTGTTAATTTTCTAAACACTTGTGAGTTTTGTTTACCAGTAGGTATAGCTGAGGTAGCCTTAAGACTGCCCGTCTGCTGAAACAGTAAATTGGAGTTGAAGAAGGAAAAAGACAAGGAAGAACAAGTGCTCTGATCTACCTGGGACATCATGTTGAACAGACAACAGACAGATCTAAAAGCAAACATGTTTAGTCTGCTTTTGAAAAAGCAGATGAAGTGCTACAAACTAATATAGACTTTATTGTTCAAAGGCATTGAGTAGTGTTCATTGTGTTGCCTAAACCATGCTTCCTTAGACTTTTGCCATCCCTGTACAGACACAGCAAAGTGTGTTGCAGGAATCCATTTCATTCATCCAAGTGGAAAAAAAGAAAAAGACTAAGGTTGTATAGGTATTGACTCTTGGTTCCTGAATCACAATTCAGAATCTGGTGCTTTAAGTGTTGTCTTAAAAGGACTTTTCTACTGCACAATAAAATTTCAATAATTTTAGATTTTGATTTATTTTGTTGTTGTAAAGTAGAGACCTTTTGAAGAAGTTACCGTATTTTATACATTTGTTAACATAAAATTAATTTTCTGTAGCCTGTGTAATGGTTGATGAAGTATTTTGACTAAAGTTTCTGCTGGTTTCTGGTGTATGCTTTTAGTTGCTCAGAATCAGCAGTTGGTCTTTCTGTTTTTTTTCTTCTGAAGCTTATAATGCTTCTCTTGTTGCTTCATAAGTATCATGTAAAACAAGCGGCAGTGATTAACATGTCATTTTGAGGTTCTATGAGCCATCCTCATTGTGAGATATTTTTAGTATTCCTTTTTAAGCTAAAAAGCAGATCTTTATTAGCTGCTCATGAAGTGCCTGATGTTTAGCCTTATCAGTCAGAGAATTCTGGTTTAGTCTTTGCTTTTAGGTTTGTACTTTTCAAATGGTTGTGATTGCAGTGCCAGTTTAGAAAAAAAGATACTTCACAACTTTTTGTGTATGTGTGGGGAGTTCTAAATACACAAAGTAACCCAAACTACTTTTCTGGTGATGAGAGGCATTTCTGTGTTCTCTGACAACACTGCAGCCGTGAAACTGGCATTGTCTGTGAAGCAGCTGAGCAAAGGAGAAAAGTGAACTGAGGTGTAAATCCTGTGGTAGCTTGAATTGCTGAAGAATTCCTCCATTGTCTATAATTTGTAGAGTCACAATCCTGTATTATTTTTGCATTGTTTGATAGTGTTACGTACCTGCATAACTACTTCAACAGGTTTCTTTTTCAGATTCCAGCTGATTGATAATCTGTACTTAAAAGCCTTTGGTCATTGAGACTCATTGAAAGAGGCACTAAAGTAACTTACTTCTGTTCCTGTTGTTAAAGTGAGATAATTGTCTTAACAGTTCCAGTGATATGGCCTTCTGCTTTCAGAAGGTCTAGGTTACTTCTTGTCACAAGTTTGCTTTGTGTTTTGGTTCTTGGTGTTCTGGCCTGAAAACCCTGCTCTGTCATGCACAGTTAGTATGTGAATGCTTGGAGTGTAGGTGTGGTGGTTTTTATGTTTAGTCTCATTCTTTCACTGCTGCTGAAAAAATTGTTACAGTTGGACATATCAAATGCCATCTTCCAAGCAGGTATAAGAGCTCTTGTTATCTGTTTAGAATCTGAAGCCTTTGTGATGAAATGGTTAAGAGGATGAGGAGAGAGGGTGAAATGGGACATGAACAAAAAATGAGAGGTGATATTAATGGACTTCATGAATGTAGATGATAAAGATTTCACAGTTCTTTGGGAGGAATACAGGTGTTCCCAGTGCAGCCTGAAGTGTCCTATAAGGCAATGAGTGGGATGATGGGTCTAGATATTGTTGAGGTGCTTTCTTGCAGTGTAGAGTTATGCAGCATCATGCTGTGACTCATCTGCAGCAGTGCATGTTCCCCAGGTCTCTGTAAACTAATGTATAATTGTGGTTTTGGCAGCTGTGTATTACTGTACTACTGCTCCTGTGTTCCCTGTAAAACCTCCTAGCATGTGTGTGGCTAGAGTTCTGTTACTTATCACCTCTGACTTGTAGCACAGTGTGAGATATATGACCTCTTTGCAGTGAGTTTTTCCTACCTCAGCTTCCTCAGCATCAACTTCTTATTCCCATTAGGCAACTTCCTGTTCAGTGGGGCATCTAGCTTTGAGGATGTCTCTGTTGCAGAATAACTCCTAATACTCAAACTGGGAAATGCTTTCCCTGTTTGTGGAGGAACTACAAAGAACTATGTGTGTTTTCCCCTCATAATGGCTTCCTATATCACTGCTCTTAGAGCTTGATCTGACAAGCATGTACTGTTTTCTTTATCCCACTTAAAATCACTTGTTTTAAAGGCCATCTAAATTGAATCAATGTCTTTTTTCTTCTAGTGTTTTTCTTTCACAATCACAGAGCTGGCAACTGAGAGTTAGGAGCAGGCCTGAGACTCTAAACAAATCCTATGTGCACAGTGCCTTCAGAGGCACTGGTAGGGAGCTTACGTAGGTAAATTTAAGCATGCATACATGTTTAGGGTTAATTCTAGTGGCAAAGCAATTGGCTACATGCACTAGTGGTTGTGCAGTTGGGTTTAATTCTGGCAATGCTGAACTCTATGTAATCCGTAAGAATGAGTTTGAAAAGGATTGAACCATGGAAGGTGAATTTCAACTTCTGGTAACATGCATCCTCATATCTTGAATGTGTCCTTGTAGTAGATGGTTAAGCAATCAGTAAATGAAGCATAAATAGCGGTAATGAAGTGAATTCAACACGGGCATACTGGTGATGTAGAGCTTTGTAGAGTGCTCTACTGAGGTGTTAGTTTCATGGATTTCATAAACTGCTGATTAGGGTGAAGTTCTCTGAACTTGCCATGGCCAGCCTTTGCTGTGCAACTTTGCATTAGAGTGCTTTTAATACATTTTGGGAATGCTTTTTTGACAATTGCCGTGTGGGTGCCTGTGTATGTGATAGTTGCTACTGTTACTCCACAGATGCAAGGCAAGCCTAAGTGAGTTAGTTGTCTGGCTTGTTGCTCATGAGAATTTTAGAATTTTGAATGTAGCACAGCTGATCTTGAACTGTGCTGTGTCTCCAAATCCAAAGCATTAACCTATATTGTTCTCTTTCCATCAGGCCAGAGGGTATGTTAAGAGACAAGACTGCTGTGTGGTGTGGAGGCTGGCTGGAGATGGTAGAAAATCACTAAAGAGATGAGACACAAATTGGTTTTGGTGTTTTTTACTTGTTGATGGGAGCAAATAAAGTACTTATTTCTCTTGTGGTTTTTTTTTTTCCATGCCTAACAGAGCTGAGTGTAATTTCTATTTCCTTCTTCACAGCCAACTTGGGTTATGTTCATGTAAGCCTGGTGTGTGTTTCTGTGGCTCCTAGGTGTAAAGCTAGGTTCTGTCACTTGAGCAAACAAGTAAACCTGCATGTAGATATCTTTCATCTCTCCCAGAATGTTGTCCCATCCTTGGAGTGTATCTACTGCTGTCTTAGTTTGTCTGTGCTTTTCATTTATGCCTTTTCCCTCCTTTTTTCAAAATAGTACAACATTGTCTCCCAAGGCCTGGTTAGCATTGGCAAGTTCAGGTGTACCCCTCTGATTTTTTTTCTATCAAAGTTTTACAGTTGTACAGTAGTCACACTCACAAAATAAAATCAGCATACGGTAATGTATGAAGTAGCTAGGACTTGCAACTTTTTCAGCCGAGGAGGGTTGAAAATTGATGGAAACACTCGAGGCTGGGTGCTGTGTCGGTCGGAGCCAAGCGGTGGCAGCATTGGCTACGTGGTGCCGGGCTGAGGC
>NW_010563371.1:13252-14299 GCF_000687285.1 Phaethon lepturus | reverse complement strand
TTGAGCTTTGCAGATACACAAATATAACTGTGTTCACCCAGATGGGCCTGAACCTCTTTGTCAACAGCGAGGACGATGTCGAGCAACACCAGGGCAGGTTTGCTAAAGCTGCCAGCGGTTACGAGCTGAATGGATGGGAGAACTTGTGAAGCAGCACAAATAACGGGAGTTAAAGTGTGAGTCACTTGAGATAACCCATCGATACCCCCGTCCACACTGCTGTTGTTCACTAGGGAAGTTTCCCTCCCATGATAACAAAAAGTCATTCTTTATTAAAAAAATTAAGTGTTCGACAAGTACCAGGGAGGGAGATGATAGACTTAACTCTCTTCATCAATTGTCAGTTTTTAATCTCTGCTATAAATCCATTGTCAGCAGGATGAAGGCATGTAGAAAGAACCGTGATCTACCAGGAGCAAGGGAGCCCAGTGCAGGGTTGGAGAAGAGCAGTTAGAAGTCCTAATAGAGCAGGACAGGCTGAGGTTCAAAACACTTTTCCCTTTTGGAGGAAAGTTGATTGATTGATGTCACATCGCAAAACACTCTCGGCTGTTGGCGGGGCGTGGGCTCTCCGTCAGCCTTGGACACTGGCAAAGACCTGAGCTGTCGAATGAGCCTTGTAACCATCGATATTTAATCTATTTCAAAATGTTATTTTTTAAAAATGCAGAGAAGTTAGTTGGGCTGCGCCCCTAAAATGAAGCATGGGTACAGGGTACCCCCCAGCACAGGCGGGGAGAGGCAAGGAGTGACGGGGACACGGGTGGCAGGGAATTAAAGGATTGAAACGTAATTAATGGCAGCCTGGGAGGCGAGCGTGCCCCCTCTTTTTTTTTCGTTTTTTTTTTTTAATAGGATTACAAAATTGGTTGGTTCATCTGTGTTATACACCATCCTGTTGCAGTAACATGCCCTGCGCTGGAACAGAACATGTATTAATTGATTTAAAATTGTCTAGCCATTAATGCACACACAAAAAAAGGTAGTTGTCAGCAGCCACGGCCACCAAGGGAGCCCTCCTACAATGATTTGTTCCTGAAAATTGTA
>NW_010563371.1:12495-13221 GCF_000687285.1 Phaethon lepturus | reverse complement strand
AAAAAAAAAGAAACCAATGAAACCGTCAGCCGTGCTTTAAGATGGCAGCCCGTAATTGTAGGGAGAAAAGCCATCAGTTCCCCCATCTGTACTCCTGTACGTGTGATCCAGTCAGGTTTAAAAACAAACCACCCCCGTGTGCAGCTCACAAAACCCCGTTTCATACAGCACGGGGAGACAGCCGCTTGGTGTTTTACTGCGGCTGGTATTACACCTATTTTCCATAGGAGTATCTTTCTCCAAATCAGTTTAAAAAAAAATAAAAATCTTATTTTCTGGGACTCGTGGAAATGGCCTAATCAGCCTAGCTGGACGGCACGGAAATCAATCTAATTACAATGCATCAGTGAAATATGTAGGTCAGCGGTGTAACGGCCGGTGCTGGGGCTCCGGGAACCTGGAAGGGCTTTAGGGGCCACGGGGCAGGAGCAGCTCCAGCACACGTGCTCCCGGGCTGGGCTAAGAGGGTTAATGTGATCCTTGGATGATAATCCCCCACGCACAGCATGGAGCCTCACCAGCGACGCTGCTGGACTGGGAGGACTGGTAGAGGAGCTACCAGGACAGTGCTGCGGTCTGCTGTGTCCTGGGAGGAGAGTTGCCACAAAGCAGGTGCAAGAGGACAAGGAGAAACGCAAATTCCGAGGGGAAATGACACGGGATTTGAACGAGAGAGAAAATCGGTGCTAGGGACGCTACCCACCATCAGTTAAACAGTAGAGACAC
>NW_010563371.1:11993-12221 GCF_000687285.1 Phaethon lepturus | reverse complement strand
ATGACCGTGGGAGCCCCTGCAGGGATCGCCACGCTGCGGCACGGCGAAGCGCAGGGGGCTGCGCGTCGCAGCTGCCTCCCAACACTGTTTCAGAGACAGTTTAACCACAGACATTATGCTGAAATAAGTGGGCACTGACCCCCTTGCACACCTGAGACGTGTCCATGCTCGAGGGAGGAAAAGGGGAGCCCTGAGCACTGGGAGAGGGTGGTGGGCTGGTGGCCAGGA
>NW_010563371.1:0-11967 GCF_000687285.1 Phaethon lepturus | reverse complement strand
GGCTCAATGTCCTAATTAGATCACTTCCCAGCCTCTAAATTAACTCCCCTTCCCGCTCCACCCCAGCTCTGAAAGCAGCACAGACAAGCTGCAGGGCTCGTTTAAGGCTGGCTGTAAGTAATCCTCTCATTACCCCCTGCGATCCTCCCCTCCTCCTCCTGCGGATCCAGCCAGAGGATGAGGTAAGCACCGTGCTTCATCCCCGAGACGCCGGCAGTGTATCTGCTCCTTCTGCCGGCCAGGGAATGGCAGGGCATTAAAAGATGGCACAAACCCTGGGTCCTGTTGTCCCCTCGTCCCTCCACAGAGCGCTGGCGGTCGGGCCAGCAGCCGGCACGCTGAGCACAGGGGTGCCCAAAGCGTTACAGAGGTGCTTGCGCCCGTGTTTCAGCAGCCTGTGTCGCAGCAGCCCCTGCAGCCAGGCTGCTGTGGGGCCACAGCTCTTCCCCGTCTCGCCACGCAGTGCAGACATTTTCTAATGAGTTGTATAAGCGTATGCACGAACCATGCGGTCCCATCCCAGCAGCAGAGGCTCCTTTCTGACAGCAGAAGGGCCAGTCTCCAACCACGCAGCCACAAAAGCAAGGAGAATAAATCTTCATCACGTGCACAGGAGACAAGGCAAGAAGCAACGGACTTAAACTGTCATGAGGGAGATTTAAGCAAGAGACTAGAAACGCTTCCTCATGGTGATGACAGCTTTTCTGGAGGTTATGAAATGTCCATCAGATGCTGTCAGGAATGGGCTGCAGTGAGCTGCTCCCCCTCTGGGGCGAGGATAGCTGCTTTCTCATGATTCTGCCTGCCCGGGCTTCGCTCTCTAGACTGGAAGCACTTCAGGGCAGCACCAAACACTGTGAGCCCCGATCCTCGCTGGGACAAGAGCCAAGGCACCTTTGTGCACAGCAGCACACTCAGCGTTGTAAAAGGAGATGAAAGTGTTCACAAAAAACTTCTCTTCTGCACTTGGGGAGAAGCTAGGAGTCACGTTGCAGGCTCCTCTGCCCCAGCCCTGCCTCCAAATGATGCTTATTAGTAGCTACAATACCTAAAACTTCTGTGATCATCTGAGTAATTTTCACCAGAAGAGCTTCACGTGGAATTAGGCAAAGAGCTTCCCTGAAGCATTAATGCTCATTTTCCAGAAACAATCAGGCAGCTGGAGAAGTCCCAGAGCACTGCAGGAAAACAAGCTGGCTGATCCTTCAAAAAAGTGAAGGGGTGCAGGGAAATTCAAGGCCTCAAAAAGACACTGATCAAAATGCTCAAGAATTAAGGAAAAAACATCATTAGTGGCAATTAATATGGATTTGTGTAACGTCTGTGATTTGATGGGGACAGGAGCTTGGAAAGGGGCAGCAGTGCTCTTGTACTATGGTACCTTCCACAAGGCATCCAACTGCAGCTTTGTAAAGAAACAAAAAAGGAACAATATTGAAATAACACTCGGACAAAAAAATGCCTTAGTACTGGAAATGACATCGTGAACAGGGACTCAGCAAATCTTCTGGTGAATTATTCCAAGATTAGTTCCCAATTTGAAAGAGAACACAACTGAGTTTGGAGGAAAGAGGAATAGTGATACCAGCTGCGGATATTGCCAGGTAAATTGGGAATAACTGATAGTTCAGTGTAATGGAAATACAGCTCTCAGAATAACTCTCCACATGTTAATTCCTCATAACCTTTGGTAGCAGCTGCAAATCCCTACAACTTCACACACAAAACCTCCTGCAGGCCAGCTCCAGCTGCCTGCTCCCCCTTCTCCCCGCAGCCCTGCCTGCACATGGAGCAGGCAAGCGCTCTTTTCCCCATCAAACCTGCGGGACAGCTGAACATTCAACACATATATCCCAGTTACATTACCATGCAACACGCCACTGGCTCACCTGGTATTTCTGGGAACCCGGTAGGTTCCCAAATGCTATGTTGATAGATTTATTGAGCTTAAAAACACCCAACTCTAACTGCAGTGACTAAAGAATCAATATGTGTCAAGGCAGGGGCAAGTGGATCTTCTCTAGTTACACCAGCTGGTGAATAAGGATGGACTTGGTGTGTAAGAATTTTTACCCACCTTATTTTTTAATATTATTTTAATTTGCATCTCTTCTTTGGAGAGCACAGGAAGGGCTAGGGGCAAAGGATGTAACAGAAACAATAAATGGTGAGTAAATATTTTTAAATGTAAGTACTTAAACTGATTTAAATCAAGCCGCATACAGCTGCTGTGTTTGGGACACAAATGTTTCATCTAGAGATCGGAGGGGGTGTCAGGATGGTTCTGAAATTTCTAGAAACAACCCAGACTTACAGACCTTACAACACGCAAGAGACCTCTCCAAATGCTGTGGACAGGTGTGAGTCCAAGGCAGAGACATTTATTAGATACATAACTGTAAAATAATTTGCACATTTATAGGACAGACTGCATTTGGTAAATCATAACTAACATAACGTAGACTTATTTTCAAATAAAGAGGCTAAACCACATCTTCTGCTGAGAACAAACGCTAAGTGCAATTTCACTGGTAGGCACACTTATTAGGTAAATTAAATACAAAAGTGAGCAAGGGGATTATAATGCTTCCGTTCTAGGGGAAAAAGCGTAAGGCAAAACACAGGGCACCAGCCAGCTACTCTGGAAGGAGACTGGCAGAAGCTGTCTTGAATTTGGCCCCTGCTTTCGCAAGCTGCCTTCTCAGAGAGGTGTCACCACTGCCTTACAGGAGAGCACTGCCTGGATGTCCCAAGATCTCGTCAGCTGGTGTGTCAGTGAAAGAGGAAAGCAAAACCAGTGCACGCTGACATGCCTGGGGACAGACTGGGCTTGCCTAGCTGGAGCCGCGGATAAAGCCAATATTGTTGCATGCACTTTACAGACAATGTCTGACAACCTTCAGGGAATGAAAATCAATTATTTGTGTATAGCCACAACCCCAACACTGCTGGGGTTTGCTGCCCTCTGACTGTGGAGCAAAGCTGCCTGTGCGTCCAGCCCAAGCCAGACATCAGAGCTGTTTGTGTGACCGTCCTCGGCCCCTCTCCCAAGCTCTAAAATGCTGCAAGAAACCACTTCTTCACAGAGACCAGGAGGGGGAGAGTTAAGCCAGGCTGCTTAGAGCACATACATTATTCCTGCCCAATGCGCTTCAAGAAGCTCACAGTTTCCCGCCCCCATCCCTGAATCACAGTGCCCAGGTGTCCCAGAGTATAGCGAGGTTACACTGGGTTATACTGGGATCACAGAAAGCATCCTAGGGAGGGGGAGTTACAGCCCACATGCTGTTGTCATTGCTGAGCTACCACTAGACTGCCTGTCCTATTCCCAGGCAACCTGTAGCATCCATCCTATGTAACACTGACATAAGCAGGAGCATGCATCCAGGAAATAACATAACACGAGTCGTGATCCAGGACAGGGGCTCCATGAAAGGCTAAGGAACTCTGATAGGAAGCAGCTGAAAATGAGTCACCAGTGCATCTGATGGCCAATTCAGCAAAGGCAACCGCAGCTGTGTAACAGGAGAACTAGCCTAAGGCAGATAGCATTTGTTCACAGCACACGTCTGGATAGGACTTTGCTTCCTACCTCATAAGTGCACTGCCAGGCTGCACGGACCCCACTACAGCAGGCTATGGAACCAAGCACCAGCAGCAGCTACAGCACATGATGTTCCACCAGACAAATGCCCCTACACACAAAGATGATTAAAAAGGAGCCCCTGGACTCTCATCCATGAGGATGCTCTTGCATATGCTAGAAGAGACTCAGAACTGGTCATAGCAGAAATCTTAAAGCGGAAAAAACAGAAAAACTCCCAAGTGTCAGCAGTGATGAAGTAGCCAATATTTGCACAGATCCTGCCTTAGCACTGCCCTGGCACATCCTTGTGTCACAGGGTTGGCGAGTGGTACTGTGGTGTTAGGCAGAGGTGGTGAAGAAGCAGCCCCAAAAAGACTTGTGTTAAACCACTGCATTCTGGGAATTACCTGCCACTTTGGGCTGAGTCCAAAGCTCAGCCTTTGACTGACTTTTCCTCTGCAACTTCGTATTTCCACCATATCTGAGAAGAAGACTTGGGAAAAGTATTTTCACAGCATCACACAGTTCTGCAAGCTCTTTGTTCAGAGGGATGTCCTACAGGGAAAAATCACTACAGGTAAGCAAGCATGTGATATGATTTACCCTCCCTCAGAAAATAGATATTGCAATATATTCTGTGCTCTCTTAACCCAAGCACAGAATTCTGACACAAGGTTGTGAGACCCAGGGCTGTTAGCCAACACCACCACATTACAGGTAAGTCTGAGATTCAACAGCAGCATCCTGCTCCCAGGGCAAGAAGCAGAAGAGCTAGAGTGACGAAGATTAAACCTCCATCTATGAACACATCTTGTGAAATCACCTCAGACGTAGTCACCTACATTGTATATGAATTAGGCAAGACAAATCCCTTCTCAATAAGCAACTGACTCACTTCTCTTCTTAGAATTCAAAATAATTGCTAATTGATCCTAAAGGCATTAAGTGGCTATTGGCCTGAGACAGAGCCTCTGTTCCAGAAGTGATGCCCTTTGGTAGGCTGTATGAGATGCCTTGTGCTGAGACCTACCTGGTGACAGAGGGCTGCCTTCTCAGATCTGGCACTGTTCACAAACAGGGTAGATGTTCAAGTGGAAGTTCTTGTGCCATAGAAATGCCATTTAGCTTCATTAGAAATGGGACAGAAATCCTTTCAAAATTATTTGCATTGTCAGAGCAGAGAGCTCAAGATTCCCAAGGAATTTCTGAATTCACAGGCAACCACATTCCTCCCAGTGCCCAGCACCTTTGCACCGAGGGCTGAGCTCTGCTTCTTTCATACCCTGCTGCTGCTCAAAGCCTTAGCAATGCCCAGTTCGATGCATTCATGCACCTTGGTGCTGCTGCAAACACACAAAGTGGGGCCTGGGCACATACAGACGTGTCCATGTTTTCAAGTAGGGGGCCATTCCATATACTGCCCTTACTAAGCAGCAACAATGCTAGAGCCAGAATCCCTCTGGCAGTCCTTTGTTATTCATACACCACGCATTCAGCCTCTGCTGTCCCTTCCCTCTTCTTTCTGGTGTAACACTTACTGGCAAGTCCAGGATCTCTATGCTGGTAAAAGAGTTTGCTTGTAGAGCTTTGAGGACCCCACAGCAGCCTTCACTCTGCATGGGATTTCTGGTCATCTGCCGTCAGAAAAGAAACAGCAGGAGGGTATGTGACATGGGTTTTTTTGGTCCTTGATGGTACCAGTGGTCCCCAGTGGGTGAGATACCAGCGGGGTTTACTTAAAGTGCCGGTAACAGAGAGCCAAGGGATCTCAAGCGGCTGTCCCAGCGACACCCGCCATGCCAAGCTAGACACTAGCGCTGCAGAAATATCTTGCAGTTACCCATGCTGCAAGACATGGCAGGACAGGCTGCAGTTCACACAGTGGCAGGCTCACAGAAATGGCTGTTCACAGAGGAAAGTGCGGGACACCAACCCTCTCTCTTAATGAGAGCATACTGCAACCAGAGAAGCATGGGAGGAGACAGGCTGGGGCAAGCAGCTCCCTGATTTTGCTGTGGATTTGTTCTAAGGGGTTCCAATCCAGGACATACATGCATCAGTGATATTTAAATCTACAAAAGAGGCTTCAATACCTTCCTGGAAACGTTACTCACGTTAAGTCTTTTCAGAGCGTTGTTTTCTTTCAAGCCAGCTGCAATGTGCAGAGCTCCTTCCACCGAAATTCGGTTGTTGCTAAAAACAGATAAAAGACATGCTTCACATGCTGAGCTGCAGGTTTTCCATATCCACATTGCTCAGGCAAAGGATATGCAACCTCCTGCTTCATCCAGCACTGAAAACATGTTACATCCAGAGGGAATTTAGGGCAGCTCCTTCCAACTAAACAATTGTACTTGGGAGGTTGGCAGTGGTGAAAACCCATAGGCTGATAGAGGCAAGGCTGACATGACTCCATGCCCCCAGTAGTGAGGCTGACCCTGTATTTCCAACACACACAGACACAAATGTATGCAAGATATGTACACAGCCAGCCACATAGATCAACACAGACGGAAACACTCAACATTCACACCTTGTCCCCCTGTTTTCCCATGTTTGTCGACACCAGACCACCTGGTTTCCTTCCCTCACCCTTGGTTCCTCCCCTAAACATTCCCCAACAGCCCTTGTGCAGTCCCCAGATGCTCTTCCCCCACATCCCATAATGCATTCCACAGCCCCTTGGCAGTGACCCCAAGTTTAAGGAAAGGAATAGGGATTTGGGATGAGACCAGCAACACTAGTATTTTGTAACGCTCCCTCTTGCCTTAGGCACCTACCACACTCTGCAGGTAGGAGATCCAAGTGGCTGCTGCAGGCTTTGCCCACCACTGCAAAATGGGAGAAAATGTGCAGCAGGACCAGAGTCTGACTCACCCAACGTTGAGCTCTTCCAGCACATTGTTGGCTTTAAGAGCCTCCCCCAAAGCAGCTGCTCCATTGTTGCCAAAGCCATTGTAGGAAACATCCAGCACCTTGAGGAATATGTTTGCCTGTGGTGTGACATAAACGCACAACTGAACATCTCCCTGTCACTTGATTCAACCTTGGAGAAATATCCTGCCTATGCACTACCATCCCTTCTACTGTCCAAAAAGCAGCTGGGGCCTTGTTCCACTAGTCCTTGGATGGCACATGTGATTTGCATTATACAAGAGGTGAAATTAAATTACTTTAGTGGCCTCTTCCAGCCTAAGAGAGGCTGGAAGAACAGTTCTTGTATTTTAATGAGAGACTACTTTCTTTTAGTAGACTCTACTAAAAAAAACTCCTGTATGTAGACTGCAAAACAATTTCTGTATTGATGTATGAATCAGAAGTGAAATGTAACAATTCAAAACATTCATTATAGTAATTCTGACTCTAAAAAGGGAAAGAACTAGAAATAGAGAAATTAAAACATATGCAATATGTCAATGGACAATGGATGATTTTACTCTCTTAGTTCCAAGGTTTATATGATCCCAGATCACAGATGGCTGTTAGACAGGCAAGGGCACAAGGCAAACAGCACATCATGGCATTCACGCTCGTTTAAACAGATAAAGCTTCATGTGAGTTTTCAGAATTTAAAAAGAGGAGTGAAAACATTTCCTACCCCCAAGCCTTTGGCCAAGGCAGCTGCCCCTTGGCTATGGAAATGATTCCAGCTGATTTTAAGTTCCTTTAATCCAATGTTTTCTGCTATTGCCATTCCGAGAATTTCACCTAAGAAAAAAATACATGAAGCCAAACAGTTTCAGAGTTAAAAGGATTAAGTTTAAAAGGAAGCTCGGGTTAGTTTAGGTATTTCTGTGCAACTGTCTGCATTACCTCTAGGCAGGCAATTAAAACTACAACATACTATTTTCTTTTATACTTCATTTACCATAAACACAATGCAGAAACTGATGGACAATAAAGCGTATGTGTTCTCTGACCACAGGTTGCAAATGTATCAAAGAGGGAGAGAAAATCCAATCACCATATCGCAAAGCCAGGGTCTGCTACTCATGCTTGGAGTTCTGACTGCACAAGCTCATTCTCCAGCCTGATGCGAGTCTGAAAGCTGACACCAAGCAACCAGGTAGCTTCCCCCAGTCTCCCACTCTTCCCCAGCTCTGGCCTCCAGCCAGCTGAAGCCTGCTGGTGTGTTGGGCTGGCAGAGAAGCCAGCTCTGCTTTTTCTCTAACCCCTCCCAGAGCTCCTGTGCCAGTATAAAATCTGAATAGGTTTCCTCAGCAGGGCAAGTTTCCAATTGGGCTGGAAAGAAATGATGTTGTCAACCAGCACAGAAGAAAAGTCATTGCCATGCTTGAAGACCTCTGGAAGTCACTAGCAAGGAAGTCCCCAAACCACAACCTGTCAAGGGTGGCAGAGTATCAGGGAAGCACAATTGCCTGCTTGTTCCACTCTCACACCCTCCCCTCAGCACCTGCAATCACCTCTCAGTGACAGGGAGCTAGACAGAAGGACTGTTGGCAAACTCCATTCTGCTGGGTTTTTTCTGCTCTTATTAAGCATTTTACACACCTGTGAAAGCTGAAATAATGATCGAGAAAAACCACAAATGATAGTTCAGTGAAAGGAAGACCATCAGACCCTGGGAAGTAGGAAGAATGGGGAAAGAAACAGAAAAGGTAAAGCTTGCAGTGCTATAAGAAAAGGCAGAGAAAGAAGATGAATGAATTATCATAGCTTGACACCAGTTTTGCCTTCAAAGAGCCAAAAACACTTTCAGGAAACTGAAAATATTAACCAACCCTGCTCCCCAAAAGTCTGAGGCAGGCAAGCAACTCATTAAGCTCCATTGCTGAATGGCACAGCACCCCTCTCTGTGCAAGCTGCACAGACAGCACTTTACCTGCTTTGTCACCAAACATGTTGTAACTCAGATCCAGAATTTCCACTTTGCTGTTTGCTGTGATGGCATCTGCTAAATACTTTGCTGCATGATCATCAAATTCATTTCCTGAGAGCTGGAGGGACACAATTGTAGTATTTTCTAGAAGCATAGCGGAAAAGGCCTTAGCTCCTTCAACACCTAATTTGTTTGGGAAAGAAAAAACATTGTCAGATCATCAAATCATATCCTCTCAGATGCCAGGGAGACACCTGACCTCTATGCTGCAATGGCAGAAGCAGTGCCAGACTTGGAAAATAAGAATGCTGAACCTGGTCTAACGCAGTATTTTAGTAGGAACAATAGAACTTAATTTCTGAATTCACAGCCTGTCCCTAGGATAGGCTCATTCAAGTTTTGCCACATGAATATGGGACATGAGACAAAATTGCTCCTTCGTACAACCGTGCTTCCCACTCCAGGCACAACCTACAAACAGTCAGCAAAGTCCTAGCAGGTTTTTGGTTCCTCCTCATGGCTTGAAAAAAAGAGTGTAGGCTGGGAGAGACAGTGAAGCTAAATGTAACAACACGAATGGATGTGAAGACAGACACCGAGACCCAAATACGAAAGCATGAGCTTCTCTGCCCACCTACATACAGAATGAATTTTCCTAGCACAGAAGTAACAGAACCCTAAACCTCTAATACTGAATCCAATCACTAGAAAACAAAAACAAGGAAATTGCCTATTAACGAGGGTTTCACATCTTAGATCCTGTCCCATTCATCCATGACGACTTCCTGACAAAGCAGATTAGGGTTGCCTTAGTTAAAAGAGAGTTGTGTTCCCAGCTGTCTAAACTGACCATTGTTCTTTGTGAACAAAAAAAATGCTTCAGTGCAGTAGCCAGCATGACTTACAGTGAAGTTCTGCCTACATCGTAGCAGGGGCCTGGAGATTCAGACACTGAAATGAGGTTAATGCAAGTGCTGGAAAATGTGACACAGAGACAGGACAGGGGCTCCACACAGACTCGTCCTGGGTCTCTGCTCTGTGCTCTTCACACAGAAGCACGGCACAGGGACACCTAGACTGCCTCCACAAGTAACAACCTCAGGTTTGGCAGGGCTATTTGGTGCTTCTGGGTACATGCTGCCACAACCAGCTGTATCCCACCGAACAGCCTTCACTGCACCTCAGCTCTGCGGAGCCAGCGCAGGACCCTGCCCCATGTAACCCAGATAACCCAGATAACCTGTCCACGTGTAACTGGGTGTTGTCACTTAAATTATGAAAGGCAGGAATATCGACCCTGGAAAAGCAGGGACTAAAACCATGATCTCTGGATACAACACTGCCTGACTGAGACTTAAATTCAGGAAGCGCTGCTCTGCTTCCGCTCTCTCTATCTGTAGTATCCGTAGTCTAATACTACAGAGGTATTAGACACGTGAAATGTCCCTGGGAAGAGCAGATGTGTGCTGCTGCTAGAACACAGGCTTGCCGATTCACTCTAGATCGGCTTCTCTTCCACCTGTCCCTACTTAGAAGGCCCATTTTCTTAGATGCCAATCGTGCAAATTCAACTTACAAAGCTTTAACCATTACTAACCACATCCTCTACATAGTGTAAGTTTCAGGTGGATGTTTCTGATCCACAAAGCAGAAACTTGCTCTTTCTCCTGGCTTTCCAGCAGCTACACAGGAATAACAGGACTGGGCTGACTCCAGTTAGTGGCATCCTAACTTCACAAAAGTAAATGCTATGAAAACAGGTGGAGAAAGGTGACAAAGCAGCACAGTTTTAAACACTCACTGTTCAAATAGTCCCCCAGTTCTGGTAGCCTTTTCACACCAGAGTCACTATGACAGCAGGACTGGTTAAATCTACAAAGAAGCCAGCACAATTTCTTCCTCTACAGCAGAAAGTTTACCAGAAAACGGCAGATGGGAGAACACAAACCTGAAATGTAGCAGTTTTCTTTCAGCATCTCCGCAATTGCAGCTGCCCCTTTGCCCTGCAGCCAGTTGTCACTCAGGTCTAACGTGAGGATAGAAGTATCAACCATCAAGGAAAGAGCTAGAGCCTTGGCACCCTGCAACAAAAAAACAAAAGGGTCATTTACAGTTTCACTGGGTTCACAGAGTTCTTGTGAATGTTTCTGGTTCAGCTCCCCTTAGTCTGGCAGGGCGCAGGGGGATTTCACAAAGCCATCATCAGAATTGTGCAAAAACCCTTCCAAAACCATTTAAAGCTAGGCTGGAAAAGCAAATACTGAATATGGTTTAATACATTTCATTTTATTTTTATTACTAAAGAATTATTTTCTCCTTCCATAAAAATGATGAAAAATACATCTGCTGTCAATATTCATGACACAAAGGAAAAGGTTCAGACCTGCTATGCCTGACGATGTACCACTCTGGACATCGCTTCTACCTGGCAGTCTGTGAGTACAGCCATAGTAAGCACCCCTTTAGTTCGCTTGTGGCTGCTCTGAATCCTGATCTCATCATTTAAGAAGACTGTGTTGTGCCAGTATCCTGATCTCTGTCAGTGGGAATTCTTGATTTCAAAAATATTTACAATTAAATAGAAGTACGGCAATGACCTTGTGATACTGCAAAATCAAATTATTTCTTCCGGCCTTGAATATCAGACACAGGACAATGAACTGTAAGAGACCTCAGAGAACTATTCCAGATAAAATAAACTTAACAAAAAGGTTTATCACCAAAAATTAGTATGAAAGGCTGCACCCTTTTCACGATCCAAACTACATATTTTTAAAATGCCATGCCCACTGAAAGCAGCTTTCATGGGTGGGACGACTAATGCATCAACGTATGAAAGGTTTATAATTTCTTCCTAACAATATTAATTTAAAAAATGTAGAGTATCCCAGGGGAGACAACACACACTCAGGACACCTTCACAACCCAGAGGGAAGAGGGGTAATAAGACACCTGCACAACCCATCCTCCCGCCTCCCCTCCCATGTCCAGGGAAGGAGATGACTCCTGTTCCTGAGCCCAGCAAAACAATCTGCTGAGAAATCCCCACCGCTCGCCAAACACCAGACCTTGTGTGGCGTAACACTGGCCCCTGACTGGTATCTGAACTGCCAAGCAAGGCAGGCAGAAAAGGGTCCTTGATGTGTTCTTGACATAAAACTTGTGTTGCTCTGATACCCAGAGGAGTTAGAACTGTGTCTTCGTCAGTGGGAAAGACAACACCAACAGTCCCTAAGTTGGGGCGTTTGTACACATTTCTGGTTCTGGCAAGGGACCACAGCTAAGGGTGATGGCCGGGTGATGGAAGTGTCTGCCACGGCTGGCTGAAGGGGTTCGCAAGCTTTTTTTTAAAGCCCCTCTGACACCCTAGACCCCCGCAGCGGGTGGCCCTCACGCAGGGTGACGGTGCTGCCATCCCTCACCCGTGGGCCCAGGCCACGGTGCCGCAGGCTGAGCATGGGGCCTGGTGTGCGCCGCAGGAAGCTAGAGGCCGGAGTCACGCCGCAGGTCCGGCATGCAGCCAGGTACCAGCTCTCTCCCA
>NW_010563370.1:0-2601 GCF_000687285.1 Phaethon lepturus | reverse complement strand
CCTGGCCACCCGCTGCCCACCCCATACACACACAGGAACCCCACTTTGGAACCCCCCCAACCACCAACCCCACAGAAATCCCCATGGACCCCTCACCCCCAGACCCCCCATAGCACTCCAGGGTCCGTCACCCACACCCAGGGGGCTCTCCCTGCCAGGGACACCCCACCCAGGATACCAACACACCATCGCTCCAACCAACCGTCCAGGTGTCCAGCCAGCAACCAACCACCCAACCATGCAACCATCCACCGACCAACCACCCACCACCCAACCATCCACCGTCCAAAATTGAACCCACCCAACCACCCAACCATCCACCTGCCCAGCCTTCCACCTGCCCAACCTTCCACCTGCCCAACCTTCCACCTGCCCAACCTTCCACCTGCCCAACCATCCACCACCCAACCACCCACCGCCCAAACTTCCACCCGCCCAACCATCCACCTGCCCAACCATCCACCGCCCAACCATCCACCACCCAACCATCCACCGCCCAAACTTCCACCCACCCAACCGCCCAACCATCCACCCACCCAACCTTCCAACTGTCCAGCCAGCTATCATCCAACCATCCAATCATCCCTCCATCCAACTGTGCAACCAACCATCCAACTGTCCATCCACCAACCATCCACCCACCTACCTATCCAATCACCCATCCAAACATCCCACCATCCAACCAGCCATCCAACCATTGAAACATCCAACTGTCCAACCAACCATAAAGCCACCTATCCATCCAACCATCTGTCCAGCCAGCCAGTCATCTATCCAACTGACCTTCTACCCAGGCTACCAACCTTTCATCCATCTACCCATCCAACCTTCCGTCCATACATCCAATCATCCAGTCACCGTATGTCCATCTTTCCACCCATACATCCATCAACCACGTTGCAACCTCTCCAGACATAGCCCACCCAAACATGTGCCCTTCCATCTTCCCACACATTCCTTTGTCCATGACTACATCAGTCTATCCAACCATCCATCCATCCAACCCTCCATTGTCTATACATCTGTCCAACCAGCCAACCTTCAGGACCAATCACCATCCATCAAACCAATTAACAAAACATTCAATCTACCCATCCATCCAACCAATCACATATCAGTCCATCCACCCATTCAACCAACCAACTAAACATCCATCCATCCTCTACACATCCATCAGTCTGTCCCTTCATCCCTCCAACCTTCATGCCTCCATCCCTCTCATCCCTCCATTAACCCCACATCCAGCCAGCCAAGGATCCAGCCAGTCATCCAAATAACGAAACCATCATAGAAGAAACTTCCATCCATCCACCCTTCCTTCCTTCCATCCAACCCTCCAAAGCTTGCACACACCCATCCCATCATCCACACCCTTTTTAGCACCCAAGAGAAGTTCCCAGCTCCCACAAGACCCAAAGGACCAGGACAGGCCCTACCCAAGCTCCTGACAGCACCCCAAAACCAGCACCCAAAGGGGACACAGAAATGGTCCACAGCCCCACTCACCTGTGACGGCATCGGTGGAGATGGGGCCCAGACGCTTCCGACCCCACAGCCCGTACAGGTTGAACTTGTAGCGGCGGGGGGGGGGGGGCGCGCGAGCGGCGCCACCCCCGGGGGGACGGTGACAGCCCAGGCACGGTCACCGCCCGGGAACCACCGTCCACGGGCAGCACCTGGGGCTGGCCCTGTGCGTCCTTGTACTGCACCGTGAAGGAGTCAAAGGTGCCCTCGGGGACGCTCCACTGCAGCTGCACGGAGTCGGGGGTGATGTGAGGGGCGGTGAGCTCGCCCAGGCGGGGCTGGGTTGGTGCTTCCTCCTCTTGTAGAGCTGGGGCTGCAACAGAGAGGACACAGTGCAGGGCGTAAACGGGTCATCCATCCATCCATCCATCCATCCATCCACCCTCCTGTTCAACCAACCAGACATTCCTCTAATCATCCACCCATCTTCCATGCACATTCATCCACCCATTCAACCACCTGTCTGCCCATCCATCCATCCATGCCACCCTCTCAGGATCCCTCCATCCAACTGTGTGTCCGTACATCCCTCCCTCCACCCAAGCATGTGTCCGTGCATCCAACCAGTAAAGCATCTATGCATCAACATCCCCCAAACCCTTCAACCTTGTATGCTCCCATCCATCCATCCATCCATCCAAACACCCATCCATCCTTCCATCAAAGCCATTATCCATCCTTACATCCTTCCATCCAAGAAACATTCTTCCATGAATCTATCCCTCCAACCTTCCCTGCTCTCATTCCACCATCCATTCCCCAGTCAGTGCCCAGGATACGTTTCCATTTCCCACCAGGCCCAAAGGACCAGGACTGGCTCTGCTCAAGCTTATGCCACACAGCAAATCCAGCACCCAAAGGGGACTTCCCGATGGATCCGGCACAGGCTCTCACCCGTGATGGTGTCAAGGGAGATGGGGCCCAGACGTTTCTGCCCCAGCATCCCATAAAGGTAGAAATTGTAGCGGCGGGACGGTGACAGCCCAGGCACGGTCACCGCGCGGGAACCGCCGTCTACAAGCACTGACTCGGGCTGTCCCTGTGCGTCCCTGTACTGCACCGTGAAGGAGTCAAAGG
>NW_010563369.1:0-678 GCF_000687285.1 Phaethon lepturus | reverse complement strand
TTTTTCCTTCATCCCATTGACTCTGCTCAGCTTTTGCTTAAGATGGGCAAGCAAAAAACCAGACAACCCTCCCCCTATACGTGCAATTAGATCTTTCTTGGAGAGCAATCAAACAAATAAAAAAACTTTTACCTGCAAGAGAAGACAGTGTACAAAATTACACACACACCCCCCTTCCCGTCCCGTATCGAATACAGCTGCAGCTCAATGAAAACTGAGCGAAGAGTTGCATTTTTCAAGTGGGAACGGAACAAGTAAGGTGTCAGCGGGCTGTGGGGTACGTAGGACACCGCTTTCCTGCTCATCACGCGTGGAATCGTTTTCTCCTGATGGGGCGGGTGGTGGTGTTCTTGCAGAGGTGCAGGAAACAATCCTCGGCTCTCCTCTGTCACAAAAGCAAGCTGTTTTTGATAAAACATGCGTATTAACCAACTTTCTCCCTCTCCCTCCCTATTTTTATTTCTTTCCCCTGGCTGCGGGACGTAGGTGGCCGAGGAAAAAAAAAGAGAGAGAGAGAAGAAAGAAAAAAAAAAAAAAAGGCACTTGCGTTTGTGGCGGCACTTTGTCGTCGGGGCAGCAACACCCGCGTTAGATTATTGCCGGGGATTTATTTGCATGCAGCTGCAAACCCACAGCCCGGCTGCTGACCGCTACGGATAAAGGGCTGCAGGGCCGGCC
>NW_010563368.1:7900-8841 GCF_000687285.1 Phaethon lepturus | reverse complement strand
GGAAGGGGTTTTAAGATTTGGTTTTATTTTTTATTAACCTATGCTGATTTTAATATTAATAAATTAAATTAATTTCCCCAAGTCGAGTCTGTTTTGCCCATGACAGTAACTGCAGAATGATCTGTCCCTGTCTTTATCTCGACCCACGAGCCTTTTGCGATACTTTCTCTCTCTCCAGCTGAGGAGGGGAGTGATGTGTTAGCTTGGTGGGCACCTGGCACCCAGCCAGGCTCAATCCACTACACACTGACACAATTTCATCCAGAATTCATTTACAACACTAAATCAACTCCTTCCATTGCCACCAAGGAAAGCCACATATAAGAGAAACTGCTGATGAGAGGCAAGATGGTGAGAATTTCTTCTACTTTTCTGACAGACACAAACACCAAAACTCAAGCCCAACTCAGCCCAAATCCATACCAGAACAGGGAGCTGAATAGCCACCGATCATCAGGGAAATCCAGGTTCGGATCCAAATCCAGGCTCACTCGCTCCCCACACACACTCTCTTCCTCCATGCTGCCCCACTTCCAGCCATGTCACATCCCTCTGGGACCTGCTTACCTGTCTGTCCCGCAATCGTAGCAAACAGCCTGTGGGGAATCCTGGATGGGATTTTCAGCCCAGCTCTTATCTGGTAATACCTGGGGAGAAAGAATTAAAAATGACATGCTCTTAGATAGGTCACCACTTGATCCAACCTAAAATTCTGTGAGAAGACAACCTGGGCTTCGCTTCACTTCACACAGAAGTGCTCAAGAGAACAGGCATGCTCAGAAATAGCGAGTCTTTCCTTCTGCTTTTTAGTTTGAACTAAAGTAGGTTTATACTGGCTTTAATCAGGCCCCTCCTATTTTACAGCAGGCAGAGTGGACACAATGGCCTGATGTGTGACTAATGAGGGAAGATTGGGAAAAGCTCTTGGCTTCTTGTAGGGG
>NW_010563368.1:0-7869 GCF_000687285.1 Phaethon lepturus | reverse complement strand
TTTGGCTTCGTGGAGGGAAAAGAGACACAGAGAAATATCTACGATAAAAGGCAGCGAGATCAGACAAGAAGTGACAAAAAATTTAATATCAAAGAAGAGGAAACTCCTGTCGAATAAATGTGCTAATCTCACATCCAGGAAAATTCAATTTATACATAGTGATTAGCATTCTGCTCTTTCATATTGAGGCTACCATATCATGAAAATGTTAGTGTTAATCATCTCTAAACCAGCTGTATTCTAGTTATTTGCTACCCCATGAGTGATCACGATGTTAGATGAAGGAAGACAGAAGAAGTAAACATGAGAAATTTCACCAGCTTAAGTTACACATGGTGCAGGTTACTTTAGAAAGTTTGCAAATATGAGCCCAGTCTAAACAGAGAAAAAAACTCATCCCAGTCTTCCCTTAGCACCACTTTCACGAATGAGGAATAAGAGGCAGCGGTCAGTACTGTGCCTGATCCATTGCACTGTGGCTCAGGATACCTCCACCTGGCTGCAGATCTCCCACGGACCTGCTGTAACACCATGTTGGTGTCAGCCCTCCTTTCTCGACATCTTCCCTCCTACCCTCTGTTTGGTCTATTTGTTTATAAATGCCTCATATCTCACAAGCATTTGCAGATACTTTCAGCCTTTTGTGTCTAAGCCTCTAAATACAAAAATAAAACTCAAATTATTAACTATAAAGGTCTACCCAGCACCTAAAGTTATTATGACACTTAGCAAATTATTTCCTCAGAAGGGTATAACCATATGTGGAAATAAACAACTAGTTTTTTGTGAACTGCTGGGTAAACATTTCATACACATCATGCTTACCAACAAAATCTTTGCTAGGGATGTAATAGTGGATAAACTAGATCTGTCTCTGCTAGGTTAAAAGCTGAAGAAAGGGGTTTGATGGGGAGAAAAAAAACCACTTCAGAGGCAATTGTGTCATGGTCCTTCACAGCTGAAAGCTCACGTTACCCGACCTACTCCAACCGGTAGATCCCTGCCAACTTGGGTGTAATTCCAGCACAACCTTTGACATTTTTAGGTATCTGTTTTAGGCAAGAACTTGGGCATACAAACTCTGCATTTACATTTTAGTTTTCAGAAAAGAAATAAAAGAAGCTCAGATTCTAAATACACACAGTATCTAGTTAAAAAAAAACGCAACCAAATCTAAACTGCCTGATCTTTCTCTTCCTTATGCTGTCCTTACACTATGGTAGGAGTTTGTTAATTAATACTATTGCGCTCGATTTCTTCCAGTGCAAGTGCAAGAATTGTGCCTTAAGACCCTTAGCATTTTCTTTACAATTATATGCAATAAAATTTTTAACTGAGAAAAATACCCTATTTGGACTACCCATACAGTCTATTTCCAAATAACAGCAACGTGGAGGTTTGGCACAGCAGTGTAAGAGAATGCTCCTCAGTATGCAGATATCAGTATTTTAGTACGTATCCATTCCACTAGACTTATTCCTAAGAATATCATCCTAAACTACCTGGATACCTCTTTTAGATTTTTTGCTGCTTAAGATTGTGGTGGGTTATCCTTGGCTAAAGGCCAAATTCCAACCCAGATGCTCTCTCATTCCTCCTCATGAACAGGTCAGCGGGAGAAAATAGGATGAAGGGAGATGACTTAGCAGTTGCTGTCACAGGCAAAACAGACTCAACTTGAGGAAAATAAATTTAATTTATTCACAATAAGAAACAAAACTCAACATTGAAACAACATCTCCCCCCACCCCCTTCTTCCCAGGCTCAGCTTCGCTCTTTCTGACTCCTGTCCTCCAAAGCAGCTCAGTGGGCTGGGGATGGGCGTTACAGTCAGTCCATAATGGCCCCTCTGCCATTCCTCCCTCCTCACACATTCCCTGCTCCAATGTAGACCCTTCCACAGGCTGCAGTTCCGTCAGGAAATATCCAGCTGGCTACCTACTGCCACACTATGATAACGTCTGTTTTCCCTCGTCATGTGTCTCATGTTCAGAATCATCTCAAGCAGCCCTAACACTTTTGTTAGGAAACTGATTTCCAGCGGCTTAGCTGGTGCTCCAGATTAAGTCACCTAAAGCTGGGGAGACTATACATAGGTGTCTAAGGCACCAGTTTCAATGACCACGTAGTCAAAACTCTCAGCAGTCTTCAGCTCCTAAGAGGGGATGCTGGGCAGACCCTGGCTTCACTTATTGTCCAGACTAGGACTGCTGACTACAATACAGCCTTGGATATCAAAAACACATGAAGGTACCTCAATACTGATGACTTCATAACAATATTATTTCCACCCTTTGTTATCTCCTTTTAGAAATGGACTAGGTGTAGTGTCGTAAAGCAGCTAGGTCTTCATCTTATTTTAACCTTTCCCTGTTCATCCCCTGAATTTTGGCAAATTCATTTGAATGTCAGAGATATTCTAGAAGACATAAATAGACATTTTCCCACCAAGTTTGACTGCTCAAAACAAAAACTGCATAGAAAAGTCATAGAAACCTAAGGAACTCTCAGATTAAGGTTAAACTCTAAGGTTAAAGGTCCAGATGTAAAGAGAATCTGGAGACTTGTAAGGTCTGCAATTACTGAGCAATGCAGCCAAAGATGTCACTCGTTTTCATTCTTAATAAAAAGAATGACACTAATCAGTTAATAATAAACAATTTATTGCAGATGGTTTGGCACCTGATGCCAAAAGGTCTGGCCTTGCATAAAGCAATTCCGGTATAAACCATCATGGAATTAGATACATTCATCCTAAAGAAAGACTTCAGAGAATAGTCCTGCGCCCAGAAGACACAAGAGTCTTCTGATTATCCTGTTGTTTTAAGATTTGTGCAATTGTGCATACGTGTGCATTGCAGTGCCTTGCACCTCAAGGTAGTGACACTGTTGGTCAATGAGACTAATGGCAGAGAAGGACAGTGATGTAGAGGACCTCAGATCAAAGTCCCGCAATATCCCAGTGACATTCATGGAAATTAACTCACAGGACAGTGAAAGTGTTAAAGGCTCAAACCCAAAGATTAAATTAAAATTTAATTAGAAATAGAAATGCTCATAATTTACCAGTTTCTTCCTTTTAAAATTGAATAGTTTCCCCAAAAACCTTTGTGAACATGCAATTTTTTAATGAAATTTCAGGATAAACGTTAACAACAACTCCAAAGGAGGTTATAAATATCACAAGCAGAATATGAGCAACGAACACCTTCACCTTACATGGCCGGAAAAAGCTAAAGACATCCTCACTTGAGTTTCACCAGACCTCTTGTTATCCAGTTAAAATAAACAACCTTCATACAGGCAACTGAATAAAACCCATTACTTTTTTTTTTTCTATTTTTATACCACATATCAATATTTAAATCATAAGACAGGCAAATATTATCCATTCCTCCTCAGAGTTTCCTCTGAGTCTCTGCAGGAAGGGAGGAATTGTGAAACAGTGATTTTGTGCCTAAGTAAAAACATAAAAACGAAAGCTCCTGCTCCCGCACTGTGATGTTGGCAGTTACTTCACAATAATTTGTGCATTGTGAGGAGAGTTTTCCTGATCAAAATACAGGCTACTACAAGACTCAGAGTCCCATACATTTTCTTCAGCAGCAAACATAAATAAATATCTCCATTTCCCCACCCCACTACCCTGCACACTTCTTAGTTGTGCCAGTACAAGTAATAGTGAGACCAAGATGTAAAACAGAACCATGTTGATGTGAGCACAAATAACAAATAAAGCACTGTTTTTGTCAGTACCTCTACAAAAATCCACACTGTTGTATGTCTGAATTCTGTGCTCAGTCCCTGTTAACAGGACAGAAGATGGAAAATGTTTTTTACATGCTAAGGCCACTCATTCTGCTACAGTGAGGTACCATCTGAACTAGAAATAGCATAAATCATGCTGAGAAGCAACAGGTACGGCTGACCATAAGTGTTTCTGGTTTTCCTCAGAATGAAGCAAACCCTCTCCAGCTGCCTCTAAATAGTCTCATCAGGAAGTGGCCTCATAGGCTGATCATCCTCAGCAGCCTCTTCTAATCCATCCAAGCAAAAGAGGGATTAGTTTAGTGGCCTGAGCTTTCCTAGAGTATGTATGATCTGTTCTCACCTGAGTGGAACATTTGTTGTGTGGACATTGTGGCAACAGACCCTTGAGGATGAGCTGCTATCTGGGTGGAGGCAATTGCACAGACATGGCTTCTCCTTCTTTGTGTAAGTAGCTGCTGTCTGTATTTCAGGCTTAGGAGGAAATCCTACAGACAAATCTCTGCCGAGCTGAGTGAACCTCTCCAAAACGATATGAGGCATGAACAGAAAAATTACAAAGAATAGGAACAGGACCTGGAGGTCAAAATCTACACCTGGGAAAAAAAAACAAAACAAAAAACAAACTGAAAAATCAGGATGAGGTAAAAATTCCAACAGCCACCAAAATAGTTACAGGAGGTCCTCCACCACATATGTGCAGGAAAGAACAGTCTGATAGTGATATGGGACTGACGGTAATGATAAATGAGAAATTGTCTCCAAAAAGAAGAAGCTATTTTGCCTTGCTTCTTACCTTTTTTTTTATGAAGAACACAGACAGGAAGGCTAAAGTGGAGTACAAAGCTTTGAAAAAGATCACAGCCAAGGTGCCAAAATCAAAGAGGTTAGCACCCTTAGTGAAGGTAAAGCTGGAGAACCTTGGCAGAAATGGCATGTGAACTGGACGCTCCGTAATATAGGCTTACAACAAATCCAAGAAACTGATAAAGGTACAGAAGGGCTGGTGATGTGCAGAAGTTAAACAGTCATATTGCAAAGGGGTGAACTGGTCAGCACTGTCGGCCTTGAGTGTGGCCCCAGAAATACGTAAGGCTTTACAGCAGATTTTGAAGGAAAGACTTTTTAAGAAATTAATGAGAAATTGCCATAAAATTCCTGCTTTATTACAATTAAGCTAAGTCTGGTTCAGTAGAATTAGTCTAGGTAAGTACCTCTCTTTGAGTAAACATCTGGTTTGTGGTGTGTTTTTTTTTTAAATACAAGAGCAGTGCAGAAAAGCTTATTTAGACTGCAGTAAAGTAGGGAGACCATGGAAAACCGCCAGTTAATGTGGAACAGGCACTTTGAAGGGAAGATGACAAAACAGCAAGCTGATTTTACGAAAAGAACTAAAGGAACTTGGCACACTTAACTCAGCAAAACACAGAGCAATCAGATCCTGTCTCGATCTATAAATACGTTGTGAGGAAAAACATCAGGAAGGAAGAAGAAAAGTGAGATACAAGAAAGTACAACATTGGCACAAGAAAAAACACATATAAACTGCCCATGAATAAGTGCAATGTAGAAATAAGAAGCTGTAGCTGGCAAAGGAGCAAGACCGTGAAACAACCTCTTAATAGAAGCAAGAATGAAAAAGCCAATTTACTTTTAGGGGAAGTTCAGTAAATTTCCTAAAGATTCCTAGGACATGGATCCTTGTATTTGCAGGATGGATGTTATTTACACAGGCAGTGCATACCAGTCCAAGTCCTTTCTCTCCTACAAGACAACCTGTGTGGGTCACCCTAGTAGCAATGAATTTGCCATCACCACTTTCACTGGCCATTTGTAAATTATTCATTTTTAAAATTAAATAGATAATTTGAATATTAACCTTGTTTTCCTGTGCCTGGACACACATTGATCCCCGATGACTTGTAGTGACTCACCTAGGGTGCTGACATTAAACCTTCCTCGGGAGCATGACCTCCATTAACAGACACTGGTGTCACTGCCTCCTCTTGCCTTCCACTCTCACCTTTCAGCCCCTCAGCACTGCGGTGGCCAGACCTCCTCTCAGGAGCACCAAGATCACTCTCAGATGTTAAGTGCTCGCTCAGTGATCAAGAAGTGCAAAGGTTGGGGTTTTTTGCTGTCTTTTTTAACTATTACACTGCATACAAATACACAGAGGAAATATTTACTTTTAGGAGAATAAAATGTTTCTGCTTCAGATAATTCATTGTGCCATCTCTCGTGATCTAACCATACCACAGGGCAGTAACTAACCCCAAAGGACTTACATTAAAAACAGCAGAGACATATGTCAAGGGACAAGCTGGTACCAGCTTTGTTACTGACACTTTAAACTCCATCCTTCCTGTGCTTCCTCCTCTCAGATCAATGCCAGAGCTTTACAGTTCTTTTCTAGTCCTGCAAGCTGCTGTCTACTTGTCTTCCCCTGCCATGGACTGCTATAATGGCATTGTAGAGTCTAAGTTAAGAAGGGATGACTAGTTTGAGAGAGAGAATTTGTTGGGTAATATTGATGCATCACATAACCGAACTAGATCAGGCTGCTCCTCCCTGATCATTCCTGCAGCATGGAAATTAAAAAGATTGGCTCAGTAATGCTGTCACAGGAGCCAGACAAGTTCAAAACTACATAGCCTCCGCCTGAATTGAATTATACTTGACCAACTCGAACGCTCAAAATTTCATTCTAAGTTAGGCTACATTTTAATATACAACCCTTAAGCTAATACATACTGCAAACAAACTAGCTGTATGCTTAAGCCTGATCAGTCAGCCTAGAGTTTATGTTACTCCTCAGACCAGAGTTGGAGTTGCCCTCCATCAGCCCATCAACAAAACTTCTCTGTTGAATTACTGCTGCTGCGGAGCCGAGGCAGCACACTGTTTTGGAAGTCAGTCAAGTAAAGCCTTACAGGCAAGGAAAAAGACAGATTTCTTCATGAAAACAGCATAAGACAAGACCTCAAATCTTCTGTGTCTTCTATGCAAGACATAACTTTGTTCGCCATAAGGAAAGTTTGAACTCGGGGGTTTCAGCTCTAAAAAGCACATTCCCTCTCTGGAAACATTAACAGACCTTTCTGTCCTGCTCTGATGATCCCTAGAAGAGGATTCCCAAGTGTGTTACCACCTGAGCGCTACCTGCTACAAATTCCAGAAGTTTATGCAGGACAGAGGAAATATCTGTGATCATCCAGGTTGATTCTCAGGAAAATACAGTAATCAATAATCAACCAAACAAACAATTATTTCCTATACAGACACTGGGGGCTGAAACATTACAAAAAGAAAGAAAAAGCCTCCCATCCAGTTGGCTTCATGCTGAGAAAGTAAAAAATGAAAAGCAATACCTGTCTTGAAAGTATAGAGAGAAAGCATGGGCACAAGCGGCAACACAGAGTACTGGGTTTATTTCTCTTCCCTTCAACGAGACAAATCAGACGTGTAGCCGTGAAACATTCTGTAACTTTGCATCAAACAGTGGAGGATTTTCCTTGCTTGTGGCAGCAATTCTTTCTAGGTTCCATGTCTGACAGAGCCAATAACATTTCACAAATCTATAAAGAGCATGAATCAAACAGCAGTGCACTGTATGAATCCGTCACCTGTTCCTCTCCTGCCTATGTTTTGTATTTTGGTGGACTCCGGGTATTCAAAGACAGCAGTACATGGGAAAAGGTGATGATTTTACACCCAAAATTGGAAACAGACAGATAAATTACACTATGTTGCATATTAGAAAAATTATTACGTTGCTATCTAAGCAAGTACAGTGTGCAATACCCATGCACATGAGGAAGTCCTACAATAGGACAACAAAATGTTCAAACCATTTGATCCCTTTAACACTAAGGAACAGCCAGTGTCAGTAGTTCACACACTTCCAAAACTCTTTGTCGGCAAGTTTTCCCTTTATGATAAATCTCCAAACTCTGACAGTACAGCGCCCATAGCAGCTGTGGATGATGCCTGGGAAAGCAAGTATCCGTACAGAGCAATGCTTAGAAAATATGTATTGATCACTGATATACTCCATTTACAACCTTTAATAATGTACCAGGCGCTGGCAGCGGGGGCTGC
>NW_010563367.1:28302-36142 GCF_000687285.1 Phaethon lepturus | reverse complement strand
GGGTGTTCGCCGGGCTCCTCTTCCCTTGGCATCGACCCACGCCTGCTTCTCTCCCGAAAGTTGCCTCTGCAAATCACTTAGAGAAAATGCTGACGGAGCGTCATGGTTTCTGGCTTCACTAACAGAATGAAGCTGTGTGTTGTGGTGGAAGGCTTGCTGGTCCGGTTTAGGTCAGCGTGGGGAAGACTCGAATAAGATGGTTTTGTGCGGAAAGAAGAGTTCAAAGCAGACAGTCCGCGTGTTACAGGCGTACTAATGAGGCAGCTATCCCATTATACCCCATTAACAATGATACAAGGTCGGATAAATCAAGGGTCTTTATCGCGTTAAATGACTACCCAGCAAGTGTTCCTCTTGCAGAGGGACGGTTTTTCTGTGCTGTGACAATTTGCTGCATTGTTCTTCAACAGCTGCAGTGTGACTTGGTTAGACAATAGCAAAGCAATGTGAGGGATGAAGGTGTGTCAGGCTTGTGGTGTTCTAAAAGCCTTGTCCTGATTGCTGAGCCTCCCTGTCTTATAGAGTTACAGATATTTTTAAAAAATTGTAATTAACAGTTTTGAACATCAGTTTTATAGCTGCTTTCAATAACGTCTTCAGAATTACTTAAAAATAATACTGCTTTGCAGTTTGCATTTGTTGCCTTGGAACTCCCCTTTTAAACAAGATATTGGAAACCACATCTGCTTTCCTTGAGCCCAAGGAACAGTTCAGAGAACTCACAGAGCTTCTGATTTTTTTCCCCTTTATTTTTTAATACAAAAAGTGCTTATATTATCTTATTAAAGGATGGAATACTGTTGTATTATTTGGCAACTCAATTACAGCACACAAATCACAAAGCTTGATAGTGGACTTTATGTTCTGTTTTGTCATGCATCTAAGCCCGTATACACTCATCACAAAAAAGGGAGAGGGTCAAGAAGCAACAGCAACTCTAGAACCAAATTCTCAAATGTATCTATGGCTCCTTCCCACTTCTTTCCTTACAAATTAGATTTCTAAATACCTTTGAGAACTTAGGTTGAATTTGATTCAGTTTACTTTGGTGGGCTGTGTTTGTGTTCACTCAGAGGCATTTGTGAACAGAGTTCTAGACTCTGTGAAGAAAAATTGGTATGTAGTTTATCGTCTTGCTTGACAGCATGCTTCCTGTCTGCCAGTGCGTCTGGCTTGTGTATTCTAAACTTATGCTCTATGGGAAAATATATTTTGATAATTGTAGCTCTTAATTGGTTAAATGAAGTGGTGCACCTTAAATGTAAGCACCCGTAAAATTCAGTACTGTGAAAACAAATGAGGCATATTAAAATTATTTCAAAGTCAAGAAGCTGCAAATAAAAGCCAGTTTGCCACAGCACATAAAAGCTTTTAAAAATGTTGATGTGTGCGAGGAGGTTGATGCCTCTGAATAGTTAGTTAGAGCAAAGGCATTGCTTGCACGTCTCCCAGGCCATGCTGTTTCTTCTGTCAGGGAGAACACTCAACAGCTCACACATTTCTGAATGTCGCATGTCATTGCAGTTGACTGGACTGTTCACCTTCTGACCAAGTGTTTTATGAATATAAATAATTCTCCTGAGCAGGTGTAACTACATCCTGCCCACACACATGAATTATGCTATTACTCATGTTGCCACCGGGAGAAGCTGACAGACCTCCTAGTGAAAACTCAGTTGACATATGCTTGATTAAGTTAATTTTGGAATCCTTATTCAGTCCTCTAAAAATAATTAGTTTGCTGTTATGTGGATTTCTTTTGTCTGATTCCTTTCTTCTGGTTTGTGAAGTGAGGCTGTGAGATACGTGTAGTAAAAACGCGGTGCCTGGCTCGCTGCCACGCCATGCGAGATCCCGCCTGTTAGGTAGGGTTCCCCGGCTGTTTGATCGGCTGCGCGGGGGGGCGGGGGGGGGGGGTGGGCTGCCCCCGGCAGTGGTGGTGGCTTGTTTTAACCACCTTACATGGGAGGCAACAATAGCTGAGGGACTGAAACAGGAAAACATACTAATCATGCAAGAAAACAGGTAGTAGTTTTAAGGTTAGTAAAATGTTGGGGCCTTCTCTGTCCCCATTCCACGTGCTTAATCTCTACTCCCCACAGCCTGAGAGAAGGCTGAAGGTGGTGGGAAGTACAGCCAGCTAGATTTCCCCTTTGGTTTCCAAGGTGCAGTTTTCTTCTCATCTGCAGCTAAGATTGTCATGACAGCTTTTCCTTGAGCTGTGAATCGGTGTTTTGTCCGCATCAGTGCCCGGGAGATGTCGGTTTCATTCAACTGTAAGATGTGTCTGAATGCTGAGGTTATCTCTGCAACCTCACTGTGAATTGTGGACATTAATGCTTATTGTAAAATGAGAATATATTTGTACAAAAATGCTATACATATTATTTTAAAATGCTTTCAAGTTAAAATTTGAAAACTTTGACTCAAAAGGCCAGCCAATAGTACTCCATCTGTTACTTTTCATTATTTGGCAAAGAATGTTAACTTGACTGGGTTCAGCGAGCCAGAGCACATATGAGCAAATAAAGGAGGACTCGGTATCTTCTGACTTGCAAGAAATCTGACAAGCATAAATTAAGCTTCTAGTGCATGTTCTTAACAAAGCTTGAACTCTGTAAACAGAAGAATGTGTCCACTGATTATTTAAAATTCTATTTTTTTGTAGACTTCCTTTGTTGTTGATGAAGTCAGTAGCATCATTAAAGAGGTAAACTAACATTTTCATTTTGTTGGTGTGAAAGTATAGTATGTTGTATGCTAAAAAGCATTCAATAAAAATTGTTAACTGATATGTAATAGATTTCTAGAGAAGTTGCTATCAAAGTATAGATAATTGTTGATTTAACCAATGTACATACTTTAAGTGGAAATTATACCTAGCTTTAGTTCTGGTACATATTACAAATCCAAAAGATCATTAAAATAATTTCATATGCTCCTTTCTGGTTGCAGTGTATCCCTATTAGAATTTCTAGGGGAATATTTTATGTTAAACCCTATAGAGATAGATTTTATGTTTCAGTAACATATAGGGTTTTTTAATAGGCTGTCTGCATATGCATGTTACTGTGTTCTTTTGAGATGCTTTTGCTCCAAAATGAGTTCTTGTTTGTTTGAAATGATTGAACTATTCTTGTTGCTAAGCAACATGGATTTCCTGTCTAGAAAATTTCCAGAGGGATTTGGGTTTTGTGTCCAGAATTCCTCTTGTAAACTAATGCAATCTTTTTCTTGTTGCAAAACAACTGTTTTGGACACACTCTGTAAATTGAGTACACATGCTTCTGGCTCTTCTGAATCTGAAATAATTTTGTGGTTATTTTTTAAACAATTTCTATGAGGAAAAAAATGTATCAATGAAAAACATGCAGCTTTAACGTACTTTTATTTGTATCTTAAAGGGGAAATTATCCTCACAAGTAAAATGGATTATTTGGCTGAAGGCTTCTGCTTTATTAGTAGCCAGCAACTACATGGGTCTTTTGTTTTGATTTGGGGTTTTGTTTCACAGAAATGATTCTGCTGAAAAACCTGAAGTTCATTTCCATAGAAGAATATGTGTGAATGAGCCATTGTTGTATGCCTTTTTTTACTCTCTTCAGGTCTGTTTAAATGCAAGAGCCTTTTCATAACTCTGGGTTCAGGACGTTGGGGTAGGAATTACAAATAAGCAAAATAGCACAAAATGAAGAGAGGGTGGAATCTGTGATATTTCCCCTCTGCCTGGCTCAAATGAAAACACTTACAAGATGGGACAAGCAATATTTAGGATTTTTTCTGTGGGTATGGGGTCTCATCTTCAGTGTTCCACGTTGGAATGGCTTAATGGGTGCCTTGTAGATTGACAACAGTGCAGCTTATTTTACGTGTTTGTTGCCAATAGGCCATAGAGACTGCAATAGGTGGCAATGCCTACCAGCACAGCAAAGTGAACCAGTGGACAACGAGCGTGGTGGAACAAACGCTAAGCCAACTCACAAAGCTGGGGAAGCCTTTCAAGTATATTGGTGAGCTCAACTTTCTCTTTTCTACTAAAGCTGGTTCAGTCCAGTGCACTGATGCGGGGTGGGGGAAGATCTTAGCAGGAACCATGTCTGTAAACTACTCATAAGCATGTATATATGTGTGTGTATATGTATGTACTAGGCTAAGCAAAAATGTAGCTAAATGTTAATTAATGTCGGTGATAAATTAATAATAGCTTCTCTACTGAATAACAGTGACCTGTGTGATTATGCAAAAGAATGGTGCTGGGCTACATACAGCAAGCTCTTGCTTCTGGGACAACTCCAGTGATGGTAAGGAACAAAACTGTTGGATTTTTCAGCTTGCAGCTTTAATGTTAGTCCGCTCAAGACTAGGCAGCATACTTTTCTTCTAAGTGCTATAGTTTTGGAGTAACAGCATACAGTTTGGTATTTTTTGCATTTGGGTGTGATGCTAACTCTGCTGTGTATGAAATGCTTAGCTGTTGTGAAAGCTTCATTCTTAGGACTCGTAAACAATTACAAACATGCATATAAGGGTATGCATTTAATCACTGTAATGTTCTTCTTTCTCTGAAACCCCTTTTTCTATTTGTAGGAACCTGCACTGTGAGATGGGAGAATAAGACTATGTACTGTATTGTCAGTGCCTTTGGACTTGCAATATAATTGCCTTGAAAGCATTCAACCTTCTCTTTTCTACTCCAGCACTTGATTCCGTCTCTACTCAAGCTGTGAATACACTGAAGAACTTCTGTTTTGTACTTTTTAAGTAACTTTTTTTCTAATGTAGAAATGTGAAAACATGCTGTTACATGGTTTATGTTTGTATTTAGTATCGTACCAGTGTTGCCATACTGTCATCTTCAAGAACTTCTCTTCAAGGTGCTAATACTGAAATCTGCTGCAGTGTAAACACTTTCTGTAGATTTCTTTTTTTAAGACCAATATAAATGAGACACCGACTTTCACACTTTGTACTCTTGGTTAGCATTAAATTATTGAAATTCATAACTGTTAGTGTGCCTCATTTAAACTTAAGTCTTTTGTTTAAAAACTTCTCTTAAAAAAGTTTAAACTTCTCTTAAGAAAGAGAAGTTCCAATTCTTTTAATTCTCTTCAGGGTAGTTGAGGTATATACCAGAATACAAAGAACTTCCATAATTTTGCCAAAGTCGCTACAAAATTGCAAGAAAATGAGATGATGTTTATCAGAAAGTAACCTGGCTGCATTTTTGGGACCTGTTTAATCTGATTGTATGGTATTCAGGGTGTGGAATGATAACAGAAATAACTCATCGTCATTGAAGGAAGACAGATAAGTTTTTCACATTCTAGAAGTGCTCAGCAAGATATACATGGGTAATCATTCACTATTACATGTTTTAAGTAGGTCTTGAACTTAACCTGCTACCTTCTACGGACATTTTGCTGATAGTGAGTTCTGATGGTGAAACATGATCCTTTCTGAAAGAGGGGAAAAAACTGCCGCAAGGCGATGTGACTAAATAATGTGAATAAGTCTCATGCCTTCTGGAGTAAAGTTGCAGAGGAATAACAAGTAAAACAAGTTTTTAGCATAGGCTTGGATAAGGTTTTCTTTGTCAGCTATTTAAAGAAATGAATTTCAGAACTGCTATGCTGCTTCTGTAAGCAGTAGCTCACTGCTAGTGAAGTTGAAAGAATTACTTGCAAAGCAAGTGTGTGAGAGTCTTCCTGGGCTAGAGTCAGAGTGGCCTGCATTTGCTTGTATTTAGGAAGCCCCTGCCAAATGTTTGCAGCATCTGGCTCTCAACTGAAGCTCTTTAGAATGAGATGACTGCTGATGCAACGGGATGTTTCTATGATCTGGAAAGACATAATACTGAAAAATCAAATGATGGCAGAGGTTTTGTTTTTCATAGTGCCAGGTGGTGCACAGGGGTGCTCCCTGTGGCAACGCTACTCAGTGTATCCAAACAGACGGTAGAAAACCCTGTGCTAGGCAAGGCTTCCACCCTTTTCCTTCCTATCCATTTCTGCTGGCAGTAGGGCAAAAAAGTTGTCTTTATCAGCAGGTTTGGGCTTGGTACATTTGAGACTTTCAATGTAGCTGTACGGCTCATCTATTTCTGCTAGCATTCCAGTTTCAAAACACCTCTGTAAACACATCTCCTTCATGAGAAGCCACTTTATTCTAGCATATGTCCTAGGGAGTGCTACAGAGCTATACTGCGTGTATATACCTTATACTGAGGAGCATATACCTTAATTTCTGTAGCAGAGAGAATTTTAGTATGGGTTTGACTAGAAACAGAATGCTGAGTATTCAGTGTCAGAAATGATACAAGACCTGTAAAAAGAAAATATTAAGACAAGATATATTGAATAAAGTGCCTGAAATAGTCATCAGGGTGGGAGAGAAGCTCGTCATAAAGAGCATAAATCTTTGATCTTTGAATTGCTAAGGAAATTTTTAATCAGGATGGTTGGATACTTTATCTTCTTTCCATCAGCATGCCAGAATGATGCTGGCGGTGCAGTACCTACTCAGCTATTTATTTACATTGAAAAGAAATAGTTTTGTGCACTTTGAGTCAGTATGTACTTTTAGAAATACTTCGCTTTTTGGTCAAGCCATTCAAGCATTCCTTGTCCTTTGTTCATGTTAATAATAGCCAATCCCTTGATTTTTTTTTTCTTCTGTGTTGGGCCATGCATGTGCTGAACTGCAGAAAAAAACACTTGACATGCTTGTCAGTGTAAGAAAGCTGTATGGGAGGAAAAAGCCCTGTTGCATTAAAACATAAGGTGTGCTACAGAAAAGCAGATGTAGTTTTATAGATCATTTTACACGTGAGCAATAACCAATGCTTCCAATGTAACAGTTTTAACAGGTGTCTAGGTGTTGTGGTGTTGGTCCCTCCCTCCCCCAAATTATCATTTTACAGGAAAGCCCTATAGCCATTGTATATTATAGTCTTGATGTTGTACAGTTACTGATTTTAAAATTTTTATTATCTTCAAACACTGTAGCTTTAACCACCTTTTTCAAAGGCAGCTGGCCAGCTCATCTCAGTGCCAAAGCCAAGCATTAGGGTGATGAGCTTGCCGAGTCCTTGCTCTAGGCAATTAATTGGCTGTTAAAAAAAAAAAAAAATCAGCACAAACTGTGAGCTGGAGTATTCTGGAAGGTGATTATACAACCAGCCTGTAGCTCACGGCCCTGGCTCTTCGTATGACTACAGCCATAGAAATCAGGGGCATGCCAGCCCTCAGCTGGAGGGAAAGGGGAAGGGGGGGGGGGTGTCATCATTTACTGTAACTAACTAACTAACTGCCACAAATGAGTATGACCTGTCTTCCACCATTAACTATTTTAATTAAAACCTAAAGGAAGTGGCTTCAGAATTAACTGCTGCCGGTAAACAAGCACTAGCATCTCCGATACTACAGCAGGAGTACGTTGCGTCTCAGTCTGTGCAGAGATGTTTACAGCCGCTTTATTCAGCGCACAATGAGATTTCATTCTGAGATTAAACTCTCCTTGAGTTTATATAAGGAATGACATCACCCCAAATGGAGGGTGACACACAGATCACTTTTGCAGTCTACCAGCTACAAGCAGACTCTTGGAAGATACAGAGCTGTAAGAAGATGAATCACATCAGCATCTTCACCAGCTCTAAACCTTTTCTTACCACTGGCCAGTGGGTTGAAGGTGGGGCAGCCCCGCATCACTGGAGGGTGAGCAGGAGAACTTGCAGCCCTGCTGGCAGAGGCTTCCGGCAGCAGCTGAAGGGAGGCAGGCGTGTTTGGCAGAAAGGTAGCTTGGCACTAACGTTCACCGAGGGAAGCCTGACTGCCTGCAG
>NW_010563367.1:0-28271 GCF_000687285.1 Phaethon lepturus | reverse complement strand
TCTTAGGTAGTTTGCAAATGCCAGTTCCCCTTTGTAAACTGGCTAGCGTATTTCTTAAGAAAATTAGCAACCTGTCCTTCCACCTTCAAGCCCAGGCAGGGTAATGAAAAAAAACAAAAAAACCCCAAACTAACTCAAAACATAATTCCCCAGTTAATCTGGGCTGACATAGCCTCCTGGGTCCCATCCTTATGCAATTAACCAGGTTCAAATATGAATAAAAAAATACACGTAAATTGAAAATACATGTAAGTTATGAAAACGGTAGTTAGTCATTCACTAGAAGGAAAATAAACCCAAGATACAATATAAAGATATAAAACTTTATTATGAACATATTTAACAATGATTATGCACATGAAGTCTTCCAAGAAACTCACTACCCAGCTTTTGCTTGAAGTAAAATAATAGTTTTTCCTTCATGTTCATATTAGCATGAAATTTTCTGACATACATGGATAATTTGCTGTCATTAACACAACTCCTAGATACATAGAATATTTAACATGTCCTCATGCACACTTTCTCAAAGCAGCATTTAATTACAGCTTCTGATTAAACAGAGCATTTATCTTACACATTTTTATACCATTTTGGTACACAATTTTTCCATATTTTCATTTTACATATTTACAAACTTCTAAAAAAAGTTTTACAGTAACACAAGGTTTATTACTGGCACAAGCAAAAGGAAATGTGGGGGGGAAAGAAGTGAGGTGACTATGGACACAAAATTGTCTTTTGGCTCAGACAAAGACAACAGATCGAAGTCTTTCCGAGCTGGAACCCTCCTCCCATTTTCCCCAGCATTAGTGCCATGGGACTGTTGCACTAGCTGTTCCTTACTGGTGTTATGCCTTACGCTTCCGCTTCTTTGTCTGTCCTAGGGACATTTCCAACCAATCCCAACACCAACTGTATTTTTAAAGCAAATACTACAGAAAATGGTTGTCGTGAATGGCTCACACTCGATGATTTTCAATGCTGTAACAGTCGCCATTGATCTTTGTGTCTTGCAGTTATTCAATAGGCGGCATCTCCCTTCGAGCAGGAGCACTGTATGCTGTGGGGGCTTTTTGCATACTTTTCTAATTTTATACAGTTCCACTAGTGATGGAAATACTTAATTACTTTAGCAGTAATGAAAGGAAAGCCAGGCTCATCCAAGACACACATACCTTCTGTTTTACCCTTAGGTTACAATACGTTACTCAGAGGTGAATTTATGCCACCTACTCCCAAGCTGTTTACAATCTATATTGCAATATTACTCAAATACTGTCTCTGCTTTCCAATTGTGGAAATGAGAGGAGTGAAACTGAGATTTCTTGCTAGCAAAACTATTTCCTCATCTGCTTCACTGCTGTTGCCTGTTTACTGTGTGTTGAATTTGATGTGACAGTGCGTCAACCAAGCTTACTGTTGTGGTCTGGCACTTCCGAAACACAAAGCTATTTTGCATGGCAAAGATTGCTTAAATATAATCTCTAGAAATTAACATAGAAACTATTTTCTCATTGTTTTCATAGTGAGATACTTCCAGTACACATTTCCCATTCTCAGCTTTCCTATTTCCACTTTGAATGTAGTGATGTAGAATTTAATGCAAACAAAACGGCAAGTGAAATGGGCTCAGAGCAGCTTAGAAAAAAAATCATCATCTCAAAGTTAGATTAAAAATATTTTCTTTAGTTAATGAAACCCAAAACATGACACTGTATTTCAGGATTAACTGTAACAACCAGTTCAGCCTGTGATAAGAAACATGAGTTCACTTTGCACATTGGTCAAATCAAACATTTTATGTCCTCAGAACAATTTAGAAGAGAATTAAACAATATCCAGGCCAAAAAGATCTCAATATATAAGGATCACATAAATACCCATTTTTGAAGAACTAATTCCTGTACCCACTGTTACTCCAGTGGAAGTCAGAAGGATTTGGGGTATGCAAAGGATGCCTAGTTGGGTCACAAGTCTGACTCTGCAAATTCAAACAGCTGTAATCCTCAAGGGAGTCATGTGGGGAACTGTAAAAGTGACAATGTGCTCACCACTTTCAGGATATAAAGATCATCTCTCGCACTTGTTAAAAAGAAGTCTAAAAGGAAGCGCTGAAGATACAGCTTCCCTACAGTTCACTGGAACAAAACACCACCACTAACTTGAAATACTTCCTTAATGTTATCCTATATGTTCTAAACTGACACAAATTAATTAAGAAATTAAAAGGGAAAAACCTTCCCCTCCTCTCCAGCAGCTTCCTTGCTTTAGCCATACAATAGTGCTTTGGCTTCTAACAAATAAGTGATCCCTGGTACAGAAAGTTTTAAATTTCAAATACCCTCAAAAAATTTCACCGCTCTACATAATTTAGTAAGTTTTTTCTCTCTCGCACACACAGAGTATCTTACCACACTTGTCTTTAGCAGAGCACTGATTTAATCTGAACTATTCTATGATAGGAAGGATGCACCACATGAAGCAGTTCCTTTGGTCCTCTCTAAGCATACGGCTATCCTGTGAAGTCTCCCCTTCACAGTCTTGAGCAGCTACCAGGAGGTTATTCCAATGGGAATGGTCTAGAACAGTTGTTGCATCAAAGCAGAACAAATTTACTTTTCCCCCAATATGATTCAGCAAGTCTAGTAGGACTTCATTGCACTCTTCTGCTTAAACTACTTCAATGATAAGCACAATTCCTTAGTGTAAGCCAGCACCATTTTCTGTCTAATATGTTAAGAGTACTTGTGAGAGTCCTCTACAGCAGCAGGGCAGATAAATTTTACAAGAGTAAATCACAGTTACGAATCCACGAAAATAAAAAAGAAGATACTTTCAGAGAGGTCAAGTACCTGAAAACGAAAGTAGTTAGAAACAAACAGCATCCACTTAAATAAAAAAAGTGAGCAATGGTGTAGGAGAAAACCAACATTTAAATAGAGACACAGCAGCATTGTACTAGGAATACTTAATTCCTGTATAACGTTGTTCCAGCACAGACTGGAACACAGATAATCACAAAATGTGCTAGTAACAGTTTCGATTGGTACAGGCGGCAACTGTGCTATGACAAAGAAGTTGAACTATGCACAGACAATGCTCAAAAGCTAACTCTCATGCACGTTCAATACATGAGCAGCAACGATTGTTCCTAGGATGTAGAGTAACTATCTATTAACACAACTTAAGGAAAAATTCTGATCTAGAAAAAGCCTCTGAAAATGAAGTGTTTGGAAATTTGAAATTGTAATTCTCTATGAAACTTTCATATTGTATTCTTTATAAGTCTAACAATCTCGTCCAGCATACAAAAAACCCAGAAGGAAGAGCACTGGCTTCTTTATGAGATTTGTTGCTGCCTAAACAATAAAAAAACCAAAACAAAAACCAAAACAAACACTTCTGTTGTGGCAGTAAAGCATGTTATGAAACAGATTATACAAATAATTTTGCACGACTGAGGCTATTTTAGCTCACTAGAACTTGACTATTTGTACATTTCTCGCACTTACAAATCTGGTAAACTCATTTAAATGAATTAAGAAAATGGCCTTAAATGAAAACCCTAAAACCCTCATTCCCTGCCTCCAGCTCAAAAGACTAAGGTAGAAAATTGAAGGGGAAATGAGGCACTTCGCACAGCAGTGGACGATACACAAAGGAGCTAACACAAATGCAACAAATGAATGACAGTATGCTGTCCATAATCCTCAAAGAAACAAAAGACAAAACCCAAAACCCAAAAAACAAGCAGCAAGAAAGCAATTTTAAAATAAGCATATAATCTGTGACACTTCTAAATGGAAATAGGCCTTAAAGATTTTCGTCCACAGACATCCTGCTATCAGGCATTTTATAAGACATGTAAAAATTTTGGTTTCTTAAGTTTTCATCACAACCTTTTCAAGCATTCCTTTTTTCAGTTTTAACTTTGTAAACAGAAACAGAAGGAGGATGTCCATGTGGCAATTGGTGTTCAGATGACAGCAGGCTGTAAGGAAGCCAAGGAAGTTGTCCATCTAGCAAAACTTCAAAACTGCTTTAATTCCAACTGAACAAGTCTGTCTACATCAAAATCAATCAATCACTGTCCGATTCCTCTTTATACTTAGCTCTAATAGCTTGGCCGTTCTGAAGTGGCATTTCTTCATAGTCACTCCTGTGAAACAGATAACTTGTTAAAATTTCTGAAAATGGTGTTCAGATAGGAAGTCCAAAATAAACAGGAAAGTTCTGAACTACATTGAGGCATCAAATTGTTATTTGGGTAAGAAGCTGGTATCTGTTTTCCTTCCTTGTTGGAGATACGAACAATGTATGGGACTTCTCTCCAGAGGATGATGCATAATAAAAGTTATTGCAATAACTACAAGCCGCTTTTCACAAGGACTGGTACAGAAGCAAGTTGGTACTACCACTACTTATCTAACTAAACAAAGGCAAGCTATCTCAGACAATGCATGTAGCTAGTCTAGCACAAACTGTTCAGGTTACTGCAGTATTAACCTCATCCTCACTGTTCCAGCCACTTCAGTGGCTTTGGTAAGAGATGAAAACATCAAGGGCAGATAATGAGTTTGTTCAGTGCTAGCACAGACACCCCTGATCGAGATGGGTTTTTAATGCTACTATAATTCCCATATTACATACACTCACACAAGTCCAGGAAGTTTTGCTAGAATTTATTATTCTTATTTCAGTAAGTGCTGAACACTTAAGAAGAGTCATTCTCCTTCCCTGAATCATTTACGTGAGCAGCCTCCTTGCTAACTCCACCGGAATCCTTCATGGTTTAAAAGGAAGTCCTTTCCTTTCACAGCTCTTGCTGCCTTCACCCCATAATGTACCAGCATCCTAATACTTTTTTACCTGTTTGTATCAGTGCCATGGTAATCCCTTTTAGAAGCAAACAAATAAAAAAAAGCACAAAATAACATGCATTCTCATTGCATGCTTGTTTTGGAATAAGGCTATGTATCTGTTCTTTAGCCAGAATACTTTCAATACAAATCCTTCACTTATTTAATGAATATGGAGAAGAACATTACAAAAATAACACACCAGAAGTAACTCTCCATAGGTATTTTATAATCTTACCCATAAATCACATCATCATCTGAATCATTCAACATAGAAAAAGCGGGATTGTCTTTCAACTGTGATTCTGGAAAATAAAAATAAGGGTTAATTTAGCACATTAAATACAGAAATGTGGCCTGTACTTCTAACTCAATGCTGTAGCAACAGACTCAACAATTTCCCAGGCAGTCATGACTACAGTTCAACAAAACTATATCCAGACAGGTATTACCTCCTTCAAATTCTTCACCTGTCACCACAACATCGTGATATTCTTAAGAGTTAAGGAGATGACATAACTATCTCATTTTTAGATAAATATTCTCCATGTTGTATAAGTGAATTTCCTCCCTTGTGCTGTTTCCTATGTCATATTATTTCAACCTGCACATAAGAGTAATTAAGTCAGACTTCATTATTATTAATCATTATTCAAAAGTTCATGTGTATTTAAAAAGCACAGACTTTGTGAACTTCTTGGTTATTTCTAAGCTACAAATAGAGTAGACCAAAGCTGTAATTCCTTGTATGCGAGTCAATGATTAGCCAGTTATTTTTCAACCTTGTAAAAGATGAAGGAAGGACTTGTACCTTTACGGTGAGATGACAGGAAACACATACTTTCCATTGGCTATTTATGACAATTCCCTCTACCTTGTTTTAAGGCCTTAATTTCTTGCATAATCTGTGCTGCTTAGCTGCAGTTCATAATTATACACAAGTAAAATTCAATCCAGCAATTTGCCATAAACATCTTTTTTCCTGGCAGCTTTTTACTTTCTGCCTTCTATAAACTAATATTTCTTGCAACTCAAAAGCAAGTTTTTAACTTTATCCTTACCTAGCCATTTTGCTTGTCCGTCTTAACGGAAAAATACCTTTTTTGTGTAATAGTTCCATTGATCTCAACTCTGAAAAGTTTAGAGAAAAGACCAGCTCCACTATTTAGTGCCTTCCCCTGCATACCTCTCAGCCAGCAATATGTGACTGGACAGAGTACTGGATAATCTCTTCTAGGCTCCCTTTCCTGTGAGAAATTGGACCAGATGATCTTTCCAGGTCCCTTCCAACCTGGGCTGTTCTATAGTTCTATATTTTAAACTCAGTGCTTAAAGCAGAGAATGCACTCAGTACAAATACTTATTTTACAGATCTCTATCTGTTAGTGAGGGATAATGCTTTATAATCGTCATCTTAGTCAGATTACATCCTCTACATAGGAATGCAAAAACAGAAGTGCCACCAATTCAATCCTTTATCTCCCTTTACCTGGGCCCTGTGCAGTCCTCTCCCCACAGCAAGTTCCCCAAAATTCTTCCCATCTTAGAGATCAGCTTCACTCCTACATTCCCAAGAGCATGTTACCTATTTCAGAGTCCAGTTTGCCAGCCTGCCAATATATTAACCTTTGTTAGAACAAAGTACAAATGAAGTATTGTTGCTCCTCAAGGACTGTCTGTGAGTCAGTTCAAAGGTTAGGGCATTATATGTAAATTACTATAAGCTTGATCTCAGTGCATAAGAATTCAAGTCTAGCTAATCAGTTGTATACATTTTATGTGTTCCTTCATATTTCCAATACTAATTTTCTCAGGAGCAATGCAGTTTCTGCTTATGTTAACTCAAAGCAAATTGAAACAGTAAGGAGACAACCAAAATATAAAGATGTTACACAGTATCTGCTAATATGCCAGGTCTTGTCATCTAAGTTTGCCAGATAATTGCTTACACTTACCATATAGTGCATTCTTTGAGGGGGAGTACACGAAGGCTAATGTGTAGAGATAAAAGTTCAATAAACCATAAAATGATAAGAATTCTGCTGGTAGTAAGTGTCAAGGATATCGCTCAATATAGCTCCATACATACTAACTTTGGAAAGTTAGTACAAACCATACATAAGCTGTTCCAATGGAAAGAATGTTTATCTTACTGAAGTTTGAGAGCATGAACGGCTAAACAAAACTGCATATTTTAAATTAAACGAAAACTAATGTACTCAAGCTCTTTCAAGCTAAAGCTCCCACTGAAGACAAGGTCTACTCTTGAATGCTGGAGTGCATGATAAATCGTTGATGCTGAGTAATGGGGGTGTTCAGGTGGTTTATTTTTTTTTGTTATATCTGTTTTTTAAAAAGTTCTTCCTTGGCACAGCGATTTGAGAAGGAGAAAGGAGTATCTGTGGATAGAAGATGGCTTCTTGCCATCATTTTGGGAAAATACTAGCTGCTTTATATGTTGTTTTCTAGTAGCTCCCAACACATATCTAAGCTTATCAGTAACCAGAGCAGTTGCAGTCACACAGGCGCTTTCAGAAAGTAGAATGAACTAGGATCTCATGGTTCAGGTCCAGAAATACAGTTTGTAATCCTGTTGCCAACAGACATCAGAAATAGTCTCTCTCGAGTCACTTAAATTCTCTGCTATGACTTCTTCCACATGTAGACTTGGACCAATACACAGTTGCATTTTCAGTGACTTCTAAACTATTAATTTCTCAAATATATTGTTATTCCTATGATGCCAGCTGATGGGTACACAGCAAACTGAATTCATGCAGCAAATGCAGCCAAACTTGTCACAACAACTTGTTAAAGTTACTGGAATGCATGCATATCTAGGCCTTAGTTCCTTTTGAAGAATATCAAATGCATGTGATTTATGTGATGCAAACAAATTAGACTGAAACTGTCTCAGCTCATAATCTTTACAAAGAGCCATTACAAAATGCTGACGTGAAACCTCGATCAAAATGGACTTCAAAACTTCAAAAGCACACCTAGAAGTCAAAGGTCTCAGTCCTTAGGTACATCATTTTTAAGTCTCTTCTGCATGAAAACAAATTAACATTCCTACTTGGTCAGTTTCACAACACAAGGATATAATTCTGATAATGAGTCGACAGCTCAGCAACAAAGTTGTCCTGTAGAACTTGTGCTCCAAAGCGTAGGTAGAGTATAACAATGCTGTGGAAAAAAGTTAAAGCATATAGGTGTACTGTGTGTTTAAACCGCAAAATTGAAATGGTAGCTTGATAGAACAGTATATGAGAAAATAATTATGTTAACATGTTGACCATTTATTTTAAAATGCATTTGCTTTCATAGTTCTAAATTAAGAATATTTTTTTTGTGTGATTAAAAGTCAGCAGTCAACTGAGTAAAAAAACCCCCATGGTCTACTTCCCTCAGACTTCATCTACTACAGACAATCCAACAGTCAACAGTAATTTGAAATAACTGTTTTGGAGTGGAGGAGACAGATATTAACAATAATCTAACAAACTAATTCTAAACTTCTGCTTTGAGTAAGTGAAGCTTACAAAGCTCCAAAAGAGGTGAACTGTGCACTGCAACTACTCAGCAGTACAGAAAACATCTCTGCTAAGCGAACCTCTAAATCTTGCAGTGTATTGCTATGGTAAAGGAAACAATATAAAGTTGGCTCTAAAAACCTCAAGAAGAGTTAAAAAATTAAGAAATGCTTGCCATAACAATCATATCAAAAGACATTCCTCAGTTTCATTGACAAGGTTATGTATTCAAAGCCCTGAAAAAAAGGTTATAAAAGTTACGGTACTGAGAAATGTACTTTGAAAAGCCTTACCTAATGACAAGCACTACAAAGGTTAACGCAGTCAAGAATTTTAACCTGAGATCTGAAAAAGATTGAGAAAAGTTGTTTTTAGTAAATTTACACCTACATCTAGGAGAAGCAAGCCTGCCTGGGGAAGAATCAAAAGAAATATTCCTTACCAACATAAGGCATGTTACGAAGTTCTGAGCATGCCCTCACTATCAGGAACAAAAGGTAGAGAATGTATGTGGTTGCCACCACAAGGAAGAAGATTTTCATTCCCTACAAGAAGAGTGTTATTTTTTATTATTTAATGAGATTTGGTTTATTCCTTCTTCCCTCAATAGAAATCATTATTTCCTAAAGCACAACATAGAACGGTCCATCTTTTCAGGGAAAGTAGGCTTATGAAAGGAAGTACAAAATGAGGATGTACATGAGGATGTATGAGGATACTTATACATCAAGGTAGGTTTTTGGAGACTGTAAAGAAAGGATGTTTAATAGAAGTCATTTTGTTCACTGAGTTCAGAGTGAGCTGAATCTCAATGATTTTCCAAGAACACAGCTCCTGAGAACAATACAAGGACCTGTATAAATCAGATCTTTACAACAAGAAAGACTGAAATTTACTAGGACGGAGGATCTTGGCAGGAATAAAGATGTACAAAACTGACTTAATAAGAGGCTTAAAAACTTTTCTTTCAATCCCAGTAGTCATGAGTCTGTGACTAAACTTGTGGTGTTGAGTCTCCAGATTTGTAAGACAATTTACTCTTCTCATTGCTCAATATGGCCTATGTGTGACCCAAAGCAAAATTAAAGGTATCCTAGTCAGAATAAGACCATCTGACCAGCATTTGCTATTTTCTAAATTGTGTTATAGATTTTAATAGAAGAACAACCCCCACCCTCTTGTAGTGCCTAACTCCACTTGACAATTTAGTAGCAAGAAAACAATTCTGACTTACCTGGAAATTACCTGTGTCAACCCTGTATTGATATGTAGGATCATGTACTTCATTAACACTAGAAAAGATTAAAAATTTAAAAAGTGGTACTTACCATTACAAAAGACAAGGTCAAAAAGCTGTACTGACCAAGAAACCCATTAAGAAAGAAAAGGTTTAAAGTTACTATACGGAGTTTATAACTAAAAGTTTTGGCTGTATAAATTGGTGCAGTGCTATTGATTCCAACAGAGTCATGATGGTTTACAGTACATAACATCTTCCTTCCTCCCAAACCCAATTTTGAAGGAGTATGGAGGATTTCAGTTGTGAGCATGTCTAATCTCCCCACCTCTTTTTTAGAAAATATATAATCTTGTAAATTTCTACAAGCCTTCAGGATTTAGTGTTTAAATTTGATCCTTGGTGATAAGAATTATACTTAAGACTGTGGTCTATGTCCTTCCCTCATAGCAATGCTGTTGATAGGGCATTAGCACAAGCATTTCTTGCAACTGCACTGCTTTCAACAACGCACAATGGCATGGAGGAGGTTAGAAGGTATCTTCCTTCTGAGAAATAAAATAATGGGCAAACACTTGAGACTAAAATGGTTTAGAAAGCACAGATGTACCAAAACTGGGAATATTCTGGATAGGGAATAGTGACACCTTTATGTTAACACAACAAATTGGAAAAAAAAGAGAGAAAAATGAAACCAAGCAAAAGAACTTTTGAGTTCTTTTTGAGGAGAGATAGCATAGCTTGACTAAGCAGTGTCAATACCAGTTGTGCAGGTTTAATAGTTGAGAAAGTTTGGTCAAACTGTGTAATAGTTAACTACAGATAAACTGTTGTTTCAAGTACTAAAGGCTAATTGGGACATGGTGCTAGAGGGAGTATTGTAGGGAGCCATAACAAATTGACAAAGTAGTAATTTCTAGATCTCCCTCTGATTTATAAAGTTATATGCTACTAGATCATCCATGGGGAACTATTTTCGAATCAGTCACAATTTGCAAACCAGAAAGACGTAAGAATTGTACTTCCATTCCTATGTCACAATCAGAGTGTTAAGAAACAGATACCACTAATTACAATCTTCTTGTTCTTGAACACTCTTAGCTTGTTACTTTTGCACTACATTTTAAATTACTTACGTTTGCCATATTCCCAATGTAACAGAGGCCAGCCACAATAGTCCAACAATAAAGAATTTGGGCAGATAGAAAGTTAAGCACTTCCTTTCCCCCTGTGAGAAAACAATTGTGTGGTGAAGGAGTGAACCCACATTTGAGATTTTGTTCATTCTTGACAGAATAAAATAACTATCATCTTTGTTTCGTTCAACACGAAATAGATGAAGAGGCTCACCTTCTGTATTTTTAACCTGCACGGGTGATTACAGAAGACATAGCATTGTATCATCATTTGTGTAATGAGATGCAGTAGATTTGGAGCATCTTATTTATAAGGTCCCACATATTTCACTGATACTGCAAATATAGGAATATACTCCAGAATTCATATTTATCTTATGCAGTATTTTAAAGTGGTTTAAAAAATAATCAACCACCATATACAACAACAAAACCCTTCAAGCAAGAACAAAGCATCATAGCATCGTAATTCTGAAGACTGTCTTGCAATAGCTCAGAGTGCACTGTCCCATCTGTCTCATTTAGGCCTGGTATCCTCAAGACAATCTACCACAAACCATTTTGACTCCAAAACTTCATGTGTCACATCATACTTTAAGAATAAAATAAGTGTCTCTTTCTTAAAAAATTAATTTAATTTTTGTCACCTTTTGAGATAAATGAAAAAACAAGTGCTGTCTCTCAGTAAGTAGCAGATAATGTTGCAGCCTTACCTGTACTCTTATACCATGGTAGACGCAAAGCCAGAACAACAACAGTGCACACAGAAACAGTGACTGGAATAGATCATCCAGCATTCCAGGAAACCAGCTGTTCACCAGAAAAGAAAGAGGGAAAAATGGATCTGTAGCAAAATAAGGAAAAAAAGTTAGAGGGGGAAAAGCACAGTCTTTTCCATTATGAAAAGTAAAGCAGAATGTATCTTCAGAGGAGCAAAAAACCCCCAGATTTTTCAAATTACACCAGTAAATGAAATTGAAGTTTGCTGTATCTTAAAGTAAATTACAAAGAAAATGGTGCCACCAGCAGCAGTCCTCTGTGCTGTAGAAATAATCTGAAATGGTTGCCAACATTTCTAGAAGATTTTGAGTTTTATTAGACTTTCTACTAAACCACTGTTCTTGGTGATGACCTTAAAAAGTATCATAGAATGACTGAAAGGCAAATATTCTTTTGGTGCTACTACAGAGTGCTAGAATTTGATGTGGTTTTCCGGACTAAAAGTAGCCTCCATTTTTAACTCAAGCACGAGTATCTAAAAATGAAGAAGTAAGACTTAGCAGACAAACACCGAAATTGCATTTACATGTCGCTGTATGAAAGGTTCAGTATGGTTGCAACCACCTATTCTGGTCAGAGCTTCAAACAAATGGAGTTGACATTCATGTCAATGAAAAGAATGAAATCCACCTACTCATTATGCCCTTGAATTTGATACACTTAAAAAGAGGTTTTGGTTTTTTAAATTAGTTTTCTGCAGCCTTACTAATAGCTTCTTATAAGCTCAAGGCCAAATTCCATTTTGCCTTCTCTCTTTCACTCTCTTTTTGTCTTTTTTTTTCCCTTTCCAAAAATGAGCTTTTCTAAATATTCTAGGATACAAGTACCATTGTAAAGTAGCAGGAGGGGAAGGAGGATGGACATCCATTTCTGTTCAATACCCCAGTCTCTCATGGAGAATTTCCGTAGGGAATGTGCAAACAGACACTATAAAACAACAACAACAAAAATTTGTAAGGAAGGAATACAGTCTTAATGATTTTACCAGGGTAAAGAGATAACACAGCACATTGCAAACGCTGCTTCACGAGGTCTTTGCCACTGAGAACATTGTAAAACAGGAGCCACATCTCCTAGCTTTTACTTCTGCTTCAAGTTTGCTGGTTTACCCCAATGCAAATTACTTAATCTCTCAAGCAAACTGAGAATGAAACCAGCTAGTACTGCACAAATCAACAACTTATGAAAAAATGTTGCTTAATTACTGGTCACACACTACCAACAACTTCCACTTAAATTCACCTTTTAAAAAAGCAGATTCCATATCACATTCAGCTACCTGTTGAGTGACATCATCTATGTGAGAAAAGTGCTATGCAAGTGTTCAGTGCTTCAGTGCTTTTTACTCTGAAAATTCTGCATTTTAGATTTTGTGTTGGTTTTCAGTTTTTTGCAAACAATTCTTTTCCAGGGGCCAAACTGGTTTGTAGGGGAGAGATAATCTAAATTGTAGCATAATTTAGGTTGTAAGGGACCTCTAGAGGTCACTGGACCCATCCTCACACTCAAGGCAGTGATGACTTTAAAGTTAGATCGAGGTCATGTTCAACTGAGTTTTGTTCATTTTCAGAGACGGTAAGCCCACATTTTGGGCATCCTATTCCAATGTCTGAGCCTACCTGCACTGCAAAAAAATATTTTTTCTAGCACCTAATAACAATTTTCCTTTGTTTATGCAAAATTCTTTCTGTTCAATTCAAAATCAGAGTTTAGAAAAACAAATTTTCACATTTATTCTATTTTCTTAATGTCCCTTCAATACCACTTGGAAAAACATAAAAGCAGCAACTACGTAAGTATTTTAGAAACACCCATTCAGTGATAACTCAACTCTACTGCCTGGGATTAAGTTACTGAACACAGCACTACTGAGCAGCGTTATCAGCTGTCTACATGATATACTCCAGAAAAAAGGAAACAAAATCTTACCGTGACCATAAAAGTAAGAACTACAAAGACAAATCGAAACCATATTTCCACTTGTGAAAAATTTGGATTGTAGGTCTTCCACTACAAGAAAACAGAAGGAAAATAGCCCAATGAACAATGTTTTAACAGGGTACATACAACATCAATAATTAGCACTTTCTGCACATACTGAAAAGTCCTCTGGCTTTTCAAAATTTAAAGGTATTACTGAATTCCACCATGTCACCATGGAAAGACAAAGATAAATTCATACCCATAGGACTAGTTGATGAAAAGATAGCCAAAGCAGCCTAATATGCTTGCTTCTCTTTTACTCTGCCCCTTTGTAACATACTCAGCATGCTGTCATAAGTTAAATCGCTTCTCAGGACAAAAAGGATGTTCTTCATTGATTTCAATTGCACTTTCATTCAAAGTCTGAATGCCAGTAATTGAGTAAATCCAGTATGTTGTTCTTTATCACCAAGATGAGATGCATAAATTGATTATGAAGAGGTTGATAAGGTACAGGCATGCTTCTTGTAATGGGTTTGTTTTCTTAAAGCTTATTCTCTTGTTTCAGAAGTAGAAAGAAGAACATCAAGTAAGAGAAGAATAAATGTGCTAACCAGAAATAAAGAACTTTTTTCATAGGGTAAGGAGGAAAAGCTCCTTCTCCTCTAATTATTAGAAGGGCACAAATATTAATTATACCATGTCAGTTCGTAAAAACTCTGCTCTGGGGACAATTTATCTCATACCTGGCATGCTTCTGTTTTGAAGCCACTTTTGAACTGTAAACTACCTGGTACAACATATGCTCTGCCCATCTGAACAAGAAGCTTTACCTTTCAATGTATTAAATCTGTCAACCTCTGTCTTGTCTTTTTAAACCGTAAATGTAGAATGAAAATTTTATGTAGAGAATCCCATTATACAAAAGGCAATCTATAATTTCAACTAAGATTACCATAAACCATTGTAATAATTAAATAAATCGACAACTTTAGTTGCTGCTTGGGTTTTTTAGTTTTGTGCATAAATATGCCTTAAAGGCAGCCTGCAAAGCAAGATAATAAACCATACAACTATAAATGCTCCAACACTTTGTCCTGTTTGAAATCTGGAACTAAGCAAAGGGTTTGTGAGTTTGGGGTTTTTTTCCCCTTAGAGCTTATTTTTAATGATGTGCTTTATGCACTAGAATATTACGAATATTAATATTCAAGAAGTTCTTTTAGTATATAAAAAACACTTTTGCCTTACAGTAAGTTTTTTGCTTGCTACCTGCTCTGACCTACCAAAAGTTGTATACAGGTAGAATATACTATAGTAGCCTGTACTATAAATTTGGTTTAGTTCCATTTTCTCTCCCAATGCAAAAGTTTCTAAATTTCTTTCTGGAGCAAATCAGCACACACTGATGATTTAACTGTTTTTTAAGCAATCTTTAGCACTATGGACTGAGCTAGTTATTTTACTAGGGATTATTTTAGTGAACTATTTTACTAGCCTGCTTATTTTAGCTGAATAAACATTTTTATCTTCCTCCTAATCTTCCTCCTAAGCACAGTAAAAAAAAAAAAAGTCTTCATTTCTCTTTGAGTTTGTTAGATCTTTCTGGGCCATGCTTTTGTAAAGTCTGGAAAAATCTTGCTAACTCAGATAAGCCTGGAAAGGCTGGAAAAGATACCATGCTTTGGAGGGGCAACATCTTTATAAGCAAATGCAGAAAACTGGATGTTCTAGCCTATCTTACCTACTCTTAAAAATACCTCCCAGGAATTAGACTAAATTTATCTGTTCCAGAAAAATCTTTCCTTATAGAGTTAAAAAAATTGGTCTAGACCTTTATTAACAGCAAATGCTATAACAGTTCTGACATTCGTAGTGACAGAAAAATTAATGATGATGCATCTTTATGTTTATCTTCAAAAATGAGATAACTTTTTTATTACAGTTAAAGCAGACTTATACAGCATTAGTAATTAATTTGCTAGTATAAAACTTTATACTTACTGTGAAAGTAATATTCTGGATGGTGTACGTTAACTTATTTAGATCTTCAAATCTAACAAATATGTTGTACTGAGTGTAGTTCAGGTAGCCAAGGTGAGCAACAATGATTTCACTGCATTTCTGTGAACACAGACAGTGAAGAACAGTATAGATTAGAGAATTTGTTTCTAAATGGTCAGATATCGATGATATTTATTATATGCCTTACCAATCTTGATCAGTCAGAATAAGACTCAAACAAGACCCACTGATAAATAATTTCTTGAAAGATACCAGACAATGCAGAAGAAACTGATAGTCAGTCAGCAGGATCAAAGGTTGAACTGATAAACAAGGCTAGCTTTTCACTTAAGCCAGTGAGAGCAACTGCTTGCAGCACCAGGAAGAATCTGAATAACTCTGTCAGTCAAGCTCTAGGTCATCGGATTATGCGATGGTGCTACCTTGCACTAACTCATTTCTAAAAGTTAATAGGAGGAAAGAGAAAACCCAAGCATATCACTCTCTTGGCTGTGTGTATCTAATGGAACACTGTTCACTAATTTCTGCAGATTTCATATATATATGTGTCTATATGTAAAGAAAACATATCATTTACTTCATATGCTTATCACAAAAAACTTCAGTTATGCCCTTCCTAAAGGATTTGCATCTTGAGAAGCTGTTTTGGATGTCTCGAAGCTTAATTTCTGTGAAAATTATACTAGTAACTCAAAATCTTAAACATTTCTTCACAAGTGGCAAGAAATTTGGCTTTTTCAGAACACAGATGCCAGCTGATTTCAACCAAACTTTCTGCTAGATGTTGGAGGAGAATTTTTCTCTCCTCTGGAGCCCTATATCCAATCGTCAATATTCCTTTCTTCAGTAGTGGCTCAATCTGTTTAGGTGACTAAGCAGGATACACTGCTTTTCTTGCTCTAACAAGAAAGAGGGGTCTTTAAGGGGTAATGGACACAAGTCATAGAAGTAAACAGAATAAGACAGATAGGTAGCTATCTTGCTCAGCATTACTAGCTAGGTTGCAATTATAAATAAAACTATACTCCAGAGTCTTTCCTGACACGTGCTTACCAGATATATTATTCTCATTTACATTGTAACGTAACATGCACACAGATTTAAATAAAATGTACTGCATCGGAGTTTTGTTTAAGCAGGCACATACTTGCGCACAACTGAGTAATCTCGTCCGATTGTGAACTTGATTATTAACATATGGTGTGCTTCCATCCTTCACCACTCCAAGTACCTTGACTGTCATAGTAACATTCTTTTTGAGGGATACTGTAATTAAAAGAGAAAACATGAAGCTATTGCTACATGCGGAAATGAAATAGAGTTCCAAATACAGTTTAAAACACATATGACATGCAGAGATTACTCAAAGTTATTCAGTTATACTTTACTGGAGTAGAGTTCCAGTAAATTAATTAAAAAAACACAAAACTTTTTGTTTATATACATAGGCAGTAAGTCACAAATGCCCTGTACTGAATCTTGACAGATTAACAATTACTAATACAGTATTTCTCACATATTTACAGGGAAGTTTTATTGAAAAATCAATATCATTATAATCTACACATCTAATTGCCCCCAAAATGAAGGAAGACACAGATACTCTAGATACTACTGCTTTCAGAGAAGAAACAACTTATCCCATATACCTCTTGCTTCCAGTTCTCAAGATCAGTGCTGCCCATATCTTTACTGGGGGCAGGGGGTAGAAGGGGAAAAACTGTATCAAAGGAAAAACCCACCAACCACAGCCAGAAAGCAACATGGTCATGTCTGTGACAGATGACATTAAAGATACAACGTACAGGTTACTCTAGAAGGTTCCTGAGACATAGGTAAGATTCTCACCATCATGCTGATCCAATTCAACTACACAGGTCAGCCACAGCTGCTGATTGTAAGTAGACAGTGGTGGCGAACTTAAATTAAATGGTTTCAGCTGTAAAAAATCCCAGAAGGTTAGCACCAGCCATTATTCTGTTACATGATCTATCTGTAGTTACAATGATGAGAGGCATGTTAATTATGTTTCCAACAATATTTTTGGGAATAGATTTAATATGTGCTACTCTGTGGACAGTATGATAAGCAGCTCAAAAATAAGTCTTCCAGAGAAGCAGCTTAAACAGCATATGTATTTTGCAGTCCACTGAAATAAGGAAAGGCACAACTACTAAAAGCACATAAAAGCATCAATAAAACAAAAAAGATCAGATATGAAAAACAAAATCCTGAGACCTAGCCTGAAAATAAAAAGTCATTGCTAGCACTTTACATCAAAAGTCAGGTTTGTGACCCCCCATCTGCAACACAGTTTTAAACCTGTTCAACTATAATTATGAAAACAACAACTATTTTCCCACTCAGTTTTCTAAAAATCCCATATTCATTTCAAAACCATGGAAGATATCACTAACAGATAAAACCTACATGCAGAAAAGGCTTTTCTTATTTGATATAAAAACATACTCTTTAAAAAAAAATCTGCCCACAATACAGTACCAATCCAAACATACATAGGTGACTAACAGACCAAAAAAAGAAATGTTCCAGTGTATTTAAAGAGAACTTACTTTAAAAAAAAAACAAAACAAAACCTTTTTAGCACTTTCACAAAACTTACTTTAGATATCAGTTTGACAGCAAAGAGCTACACAGAAATAAAAGAACAAGAATACAAGAACTGAGAACCAAAATATGAAACTTTTCAAGAAAACGAATGTGAAGGATCATGTTAGGAAGCCAGATCCCATGTCTTGGTCATGTGACAGTGAACAATTAACATGAAAAAGAAATATTCCTTCCCAGCTGATAGAAAGGAAGATCACAAGAGGGATATCATTAGTTGCCACTGAGAGCATTGTTTTTTCAATTTATGTTCTCAATTTCTATTTCTGGACCCCTTACAAGAATCTCCAATGTGAACTCACCAGGGAATCCTATCAACACTCAGGTGTTACTTTATCAGAAATTACTGCCTGGAAACATCATAGAATTCTCTGCCTTACCTGCTCACAAAAGTAAGAGACTAGACTAAGTTGCTGCTGGGCCACTCATGAAATAACACAGTGGTAGCACAATAATGCATGTTCAGTTTCAAACTGGAAAGCACCATGTGGCCAAGAAGTTTTCCAGCAAAAATCTAAATACTTAAAATAATTTGGGGGAAGGAGGGGAATGTTTATGATTACTGACAACAAATAAAGGCATTCATGTAATCCAATGATATTAGCTCTTACCTTTATGCTGTTATTTAAGTCGGTTCTTGCTACAGAAGTTTCAATTACATTAGGACCTACACAATATATAAGAAGGAAGAAAGAAAACAATATTGAACTATGTGTATTACTGATAAGTAACTACATAAATACAGGATTTCAAAAGACTGTACAAAATACCTCCTTGCAAAACAGGTGAATAGTATCCCACTTTTCAGATGTTTAAGCTGAAAGGTAAATCACTTAGACATTTCAATATAATTAATAAACTTGGCTTGAATGTTCCTTTAAGCCTCTCTGCCGTAGTACTTCTAGGCATGATTAAATAGGAAGTAAAGTATAAATCAAGACCTCCATGCTGGAAGCCCTGGACATGTACTCCAAACTACTACAACAAACCACACGGGATTTTTCCCAAGCTAAGCTGTACACTGCACTCATGAAAGCACTCAGCCACAGAAAAAGCCAGCTAAGCACCAGTGGCACTGTTTTACAGCAACTTGAAGCTCAAGAAGAGCTGCAAAAACCACCTGAAAAAAACAGCATATTTAATTGCACTGCAAAGTTTCTATAGCCAAACTGCTACCATTACCTGATTTACATAGAGCATAGCATCCATAATGCATTGCACTCAAGGCTCAGGTACCAGGGCAAACACATCCCGCTGTATTTGAGTGTGTGGTGCTAATGCCTTTTTATGTACGTGTAGTGTACTTGCTTGTACAATCACAATAACTGTACTTTCTGGCTAGTGCTGGATTTTCATCAGTGGTCTGTTCACAACAAGATACCCACATGTTTGTTTAGGAACAGTTCTCAGCCTACTCAGATTGGGCCCCTCCTTTTCTATACAAATCTGGGACTATAATATGTTATGTATATCGTCACATAAATAAACATAATTGCATAAAAGTTCTATAAACAATTTCTCCTAAAGCAGACAATCCATTTAATCAATGGGGTTTCATGTCCAACTGTAGTGGGAGATGTTCAGCTCACGGGCAAGACTTGTCATGCAGACATTCCTCCAATCATTCTGGATACGGACACACACACTTAACGTGTACTGATCAACTGCATCCATCCACTCACACCCTACCTCTAGTTCTGTATGCAGTAAATGGGAAGCAATAAAATCATCATTTATGTTAGACCTCCACAGGCCATCTAGTCCACCCTCTTGCTTAATTAGATCAGGTTGCTCAGGGCCATGTCCAGCTAAGTCTTGAACACCTCCGAGGACAGAGACTCCCACAACCTCCCTGGGCAACCTGTTCTAGTATTTAACTACCCTTATGGTGAGAAAAAAAAATTCCTAATATCTAACAGGAGTTTCTTGTGTTCCAGCTTGTGTCTGTTGCCTCTCATCCTATCACCATGCACCTCTGAGAAGGGTCTAGCCCCATCTTCTGTGTATCCTCTGATTAGGTAGTTGTAGACAGCAGTAAGGTTTCCCCTTAGCCTTAGGTATGCCAGAATGCATGGTACTGGGGAGAAAAGGAATGCATGCATGTATGTACGTATACAAAAGGACTAAACAAGAAAAAATGAAAGGGAAGAATAGGAAAAGGTCTGTATCTATATACTGGGGTGTGAACAAACACAGAGGAGATGTATAGCAGGTAGGGACAGGACATATATATGTGTATTTGGGTCAGTCTAGAGGCTTCCCAGTCACAGTAAAATTTCTCTGTCCAAACGGTCTCTCTCCTTACATATTCGGTCTTGCAGTTTAATGTAATTTATTAATACTCAAAACATGCTGTTTCAGCTACAAACTTAGTATTAAAAAATTATGTAAGAAAAGCAGTTTTTCACAAAGACCATGTACTTCAAAGTTACTACAGAGAAACAATGGAAAAGAAGGAACTTTATAAAGGAGCAACATGGGATCATTCTGTGCAAGAAGTATTTTAGGTTAGCTGTCATGACAGCTCTAAACATGCAGCATTGCTTGGGTTTCTATAACCACTCTAAATACAGTATTAACTGTCTTACAGACTTTAAACGGAAAAACAAAGAATTTCACCCATCACACTCAAAGCTTCATATTAGAGTTACAGTTCAACTTCACTGACAGCCACTATAAAGTCTGTTCTGCACCATTGAACTTTTCAGTTTTCAAGCATATATAAACAGGGCAGATTTTTGGAAGGCATTTTCATTTTGAAAAGCATAATTCAATTCCAGTAGGTGCTCACAGTTGCTAAGTAATCATATTTCAGTAATTATTTTTTAACAAAAACAATAGAATGAGCCTTTTTTAAATGATTTTTTTTTACCAAAAGAAATAAACCAGTATTGGGGCAGAGAGATCATAGTCCCAGTTTTTAGGAAGAGCAACCAAAAAAATAATGAGGTTCTACTGCTATAATTGCGACTCCTCTAACAAGCAATATATTAAAGCTTTTTAAAGCAACTGACCAAAACGATGCTGTGGTCATATTATTAAAAATGGTGATTAAATTACATTGTTATTGTTTTTATTTTAGTCTTGCTCAGTTAACAGAATCACATCTGAAAGCAAAGAACCACCATGAGGTTGTGAACAGGAAAACTGCACAGGTACAGAAAATCCCCTTGTATTTCCCTTGCATTTGTCTCACTCCAAAGCTAACACTGACCCATTGGGAAAAGGGAAAGAAAGTGAGTATAGCTTGGGAAAAAAATAAACAATTCTGCATCTGCCTTGGGTTATACGAACTGAAAAGCAACAGCCACCTCAGATTAAACTGTCTTAGTTTTCTCAGATGAGAAGCAGGACTTCTGCTACTCTTCCCAAACTGCAGATAGAGTTGTTGAGTATGGACAATGGCATATTCAATTAGCACAGAAAATATGATGTATCTCCCACTTTTTCATTTACTTAGAGGGTTTGGTGAGTTTTGCTCAGGCTGCACCCTTTAATGAGTGAATATCCTATTGTTAGTGCCCCTCCCTCTATTCACAGGAAGAGAGGAGCTGTCAACAACAGCCACGAAAAACATCACAGTATGTGTTCAGTGGGTCTCCTCCCCAGGTAAATAGCATTCTTTTAAAAACAATTAAGTTATAATAATGAACTGTGTTCACATTTTGTCAACAAAACTATCCAGCAAACCAATCTTACAAGGACAGGAATCCCACAGCCATGCCAGTTCCTGAAGGGGATCACAGGCGAGTCCTGAGACCCCAGCAGCATACAGATAACCAAGCGTTGCTTACAGCAGCCAAGTCCCCTGGACACAGCTTCCTTTCAGGTTCTGCTACTGATTAAGAATGAAATGCTCGGTTTTCTCTTCCAAGAGCACTGCTTTTTGCCTAGTCTCACGTAAAACAATTTTCTTGCATTTCTTGCAACTGGGCAGTATAAGCATACAACTACAGATAAGGTTCATTTTTTAAGCCAAATAGACAAATGACACTAAATTAAGTAATTCCAGGGATTTTCTCGTTATCATTCACATAAAATGTGTTTTTGTAAATGCATTTATATGGTATTTTAGTGGCCAAATAATGCCCTTCAGCATCCTTAGGCAAGTCACAGGAGTATCAGTGGTTAACCTTTATGAACTGAATGTCTGTTTGGACCTCAGGCTGCTACAATAAATCAAACAGCAGGAAAGAAGGTTTTATTTCACAGACAAATTTTATTATTTAATTCTATTATGAAGCATGTAGTGCCCAGATGGACACAAAAAGCCCAAACAGTTGCCCCAAATTAACCACCTGCTTCTTTCCAAGGCTGGCAGGAGCAGATGAGTCCCAGGCCTGGGCAGCCTGTCTCCTTCTAAAAGAGGTGAAGGACAGGGCAGAGGTAGAGACAACCCTACAGACAGGTCAAGAGGTGTCAGAGAGTGACACAGGAGAACACGTTGCGCGACGTGGAAATAAGCAATAAAGGGGCGGGAGGTGGTAACATCCTTAAACAATTCTTACATGGGAGGCGGGTTGCTTAATAAGTACAAGTCCCTCCCTTTCTCTCTCCTTGTCTGTCACTTCTGTGTTGACAAAGCTATCCTGACAGCAGAGTATTAGCTTATTTACACTGCAGTGAGAGCACGCTGACTTCTTCTTCAAGTATGTTTCAGACCTGGAAAAGCTCTCTGGCGTGAAATACAGAGGGCTTCCACGCTTTCCATGTGCCTCCTGCCACTCTGCATCTCTGTTGACCAGACTTCAACAAATCTCTCTAACCTTCAGAAGTATCCAGGCACTAAGTGCTTAGCCTCTCAGATCATGTCATGACTCCCACAAAGGTCTCTGAAACCAGAGACCTATGCTCATGTATGTTCGACAACAGAAGTTAGTATTTTTACATTACTAAAATATTTTATATTTCTGTTGCATTTATCACCCAAACATTTAGAAGGCGTTACAAATAATTACCAATTTCCTCACAGGAAATCAAGTATTAGCACCACCATTTCACAGATTGAAACACAAAGAACATTAATGTAGCAGTCTGCTGAAAATATGTTACAATGAAGCTGGTTTTGGTTTACTTTACTGACACTGCCCTGCAAAGCAGTTGCAAATACCAAATCCGTGTAGGTAGTATTGCTATGAAAAACCAAGATGGAAGAAACACTTCCCTCCCCTGTCAAAAGTAATGCTTCCTCAGACATCTCAGGGGCAGTAAGCTCATTAGAATTTAACTACATCTGTAAATGCAGTCAAGATGCTAGACACTTAGACAAAGCATACAAAAATGTAATCTTTTAAAAAGACAGAATCCTTACCTGCTATTCCTATGAAGACTGTCAGACCAAAGCAAACAAAGAATACTACAAAGACCAGGACAAAATGCCGTTTGGACAGTGTATATAATCGCATTGGTGCCAGCCTGCAGGAAGCAAAAGAAAGCACAGAATTAGCTGTTGGTCATATTTCTAAAGGAGGAAAAAAAACAGATCCCATTCATTCCTCCACAAACAGAAAATTAAATCAAACTCCATGCTAACATGTAACACTAAGAAAAAAAAAATTAATGCTGCTTTATAGAGCAAGGACAACTAATAGGTATTATTAGACATACGTGTGTACACACACTCCCACACCCCAAAATTGAATTTTGCCTGTTCTTTTTATAATAGGATGTTCTATTATCCTCAGACTTGAGAGAGACATAGCATTTCTTAACTCAGAGGGAGAAGAAGTTACATTTTTTTAGTTCATACATTAACAATTTAAACATCCAAGGTACCATATCAGCTGCAATAACAGCTTAACCTAAAGGGACTGATGTCACTAACAACTCAGTTACCTGCACAGGATCTTGATGAGTTTTTTACACCCTGTATATATATTTCATCCCTGCAGGATCACCCTTAACAAAGAGTAAGGCAGAACTCCAGATCTGCCAGATGTGTATGCTCAGCCTTTGCATTCTTTTCTGAGCTCCACCAAACTTGGGAAATAAAAACCTGAACTTCAATTTATTGTTAGCCACTTAAATACAAACACATAAAACCAATGATATCTTTTCTACAACTGGTTGGTGGTTATCATTAAGTTAAAGACAAAATAGAGTGGAAACAAGTACTGAAAGGACCAATTGCGTTCTCTTGGAAACAAGTTAACTTCTGTTAACTTAAGGGAAACATGACCAAATAATTAATCCTACCTAACATACCCCTCCTCTACCTTCCTTCTTATTAAATGCATAGTTCAAAAAAGAACAAACCCACTGTGTTTCAGAATACATCCAACATTTATTTTTGAGTTATGCCAGAACTGAGCCACCGTATAGTTGATTTTCTACTGCTATACCAGTAGGCATATCATTGAAAGCTGAATTGTTTATACAAGAAGGTTGTATTACAACAACCTATTACAAGAAGGTTGTAGGATTGGGGGTGGGGTGTTGTTGTTTTCTTGTAGGAGGACAATCATGGAAAGAAACGAAAGCATAAGACTTTAATGACAGTGCTCCCTTTCAGCTTGGAATAAAACTTCTTTTCAGTAGCCGAATGGTGCTGGTGGTTGGTTCACCACATTAATGAAGAAATGCAGGAAAGGTGGTGGAATTCTTTCCATAAGCCCAGCCCAAATTCTGGGACCAGGTACCCTAGGCCTGCATGCCTGGCAGCCCTTAAAAGCAAGGCGAACAATTCACTTTAAACCAGTAAAAGGATTTAATAATAACAACCTCAATTTTCTTTAAGAATCACTTCATTCTCTCAAAATGAGGCACTACAAAAATAATTACATTATTCCTTTACTGTAAAGTTTGAAAAATCCAAATCTTAATTTAACTCACAAAGGTGGTGAAGAAGGAAAACCCACAGAAGTCATGAGAATTGCAAACAAGTAACTGTAATTGCTACAAGTTTGCACAAACTGGCTGTACAGGACTCCAGGGACAGCACCTGCAAACCCAGGGTAACTCCCCTTGCTACATGCCATTATCCTGAGCAAAAACCCCAGACCAGTCTAAAAAGTCAGAATAGCTGATTGTACAGGCAAAAAAAAGCTGTCATACACAAAATTATCACAATCACAAACAGGAACGAATCAGGTCTCAGCCACAGAGATCATCATAAAGACGCAGAAGTCTCACAGGCAAATATAATTTTAAGCTGACTCTGAAAAATGCCATTTCATAGAGGCATTTCAAACTAGGACGTGTCTGCATGACTTTTGCAGAGATATAACTACAGTATTTTCCTTAAATGATGGCCTTAACACCTCAGCCTTCATGCACTTAAACCACTTTAAATCTATTACATCTGTACTAGTACTAAAGTAACTAACTAAGGTGCATTTTCCTATCTGTTCCAAGGGCTCCTTCAGTTCCACACATGACCTGGTATTCCTTGTCTGCCTAAGAACACCATGAATGAGTTATTATCTTGAGATACCAAAATACTGATCTTAACAGGAAAATCCTTGGTATATAAAAATGGTACATAAAATGTTGATGTGCCTAAATTAATTATAAGGGTTCAAGTGGATACCAAATGCTTGCTGGAAGAGCACCCACTGAGGACCACTCAGTACACAGAAACCAGGTGGTTTCTGGATGGGGAAGTCCATGGGTTGAGAATAGCTGACGCTTGGAAGAGTATCACGTATATGCAGGAAAGTATCGCTTATGCTCATGCTGTTCTTAACAGCTTACATCTGAGCATACACTTAGCTACAGTCTTGTAGGTAGCAGGGTATGCAGGATACTTCTGACTTGCTATGCACATCCTCGGTTCTTTTGATAAGCTTTCTAATTTCCAAGTTCTTGCAGACATTTCAAAATGCATAATGTGAACATGAAAAGCAGCTTCATCTCCCCACTCCTTACAGGAAAGTCACTAGAGTTCACCCAGCCAACACTCACAGCATTACAGCTATCGGCAATTATCACCTTGGTTTACTCGTAGGCCAGAGCACAGATGCACCTGCAAGCTTTTGAAGAAACACGTTCCAGACATTGGCTCATTCTTTATTCCAACTCTTCTCCAGGTGGTGTAATGCCTAGTAGTCAAAATGGGCAGGTATACACCTAGCTAAGAACAGTCATGCTGGCACTTAACAGAGAGAGGAGACCAGATAGAGTAGAGACATGTTTCGTTTTCCTTTTTTCTTTCATACTGGTATTCCTGAAGTCTCATTTAAGCCACTGACTTTATGTGCTACTTCACAGGTCAGTAAGGCAATGTGGACACTTTTTGTAAGAGCAAATGTAAGAACTCAGCTAAACCTTAACTACATCTATCATGACAGCAAACAACAGTTTGCAGCATTCCTATCAGATGATGTATTCTTCATTGCCCCTCGCTGCAATAACAGAATTTCCTTGTGTGGTTTAAGTGTCTCATTTCAGCCGATCACCAGCTGACATATGAAGCAGATAAAATGATCTTACCGTATGTTAATTTTTTAACATCTGCCTTTTGGAAAGAGGTTATATACAATTTATGAATATACATAAGTGCAAGTTGATGATCCCCCACTAACAGCTTCTTTCTTACATCTGAAAGGCCTAATAAAGAATAAGATGTTTGAAAGGCATTTGTGGGAAAAGCAAAACAGGTTCCTCACTCTGGAACAAATAAGAAATGTTCAAATATGAAAAGAACTGTGTTTTGCTTTATTAGTAGAAGATGCTTTAATCAGCCTTGCCAAGGCAGCCCGAAGCTGAAGACTCACCATCCAAGTATCTGCAGGTTTTTCAGGCAGCTTTTACCACCTGTACTGAGTTTTATCCTAACTCAGACAGAAACTAAATATTTTATAATTAAATTGGATATGTCTGAAACTAACTGCAAAGGAGCAGAAAGCACTGAGATACAGAGAAATATTATATTTGGACATCTCAAATAGTAGTCAGTAAAAACTAAACTGCACTAACGCAACCTGTGATAGAGTGAACTATGGAAATACACACTCCTAACAACAGCAGCCTTTCAGTAGCCATTCATATGTGAGATGTAAAGGTGGGTTAAATCTTGCTCTTTGAGTAAAGTTTTAGCTCAATTGGTTAAGCAAAATGTTCCTGAGGCTATTCCTCATCTTCAAATTACTTGTCATGCCTTCACAACACAGTCCAGAGTATGTTGACCATCATGAAAGACTGTCATGAAAAACAGCCTTTTATACAATAGTTTTCACTTACGACTCTCACTTTACAGATGGGAAGGCTGTGACAAAAGTGGGATTAAGCAGTAGGTAGAACAGAGTTGATACTAAAATCAGAAATAACTCACTTTTGTGCACAACAGTTTTTCTGACATAGTCACCTCAACATCTCTGCCTCCAACTGCTCTGTTCTATTTTAGGCTCGCTCCCAAATAAAACCATCAAACCCACTTTGATTTAAAGGGTTATATATGCTGCCTACATCCATAATACTGGGTCTATCTGTACGCACTACACTTTCTCACAGTTTAAAGATGTTGCTTGCTTTGACATCCCTCAGAAGACCTTGAATTTCTTCTTGCGGAAGTATTCCACTGTGGTTAATAACTAACAAGGCAGCACACGACTATGTAAAAAGATGCATACGATTAATATTAACAGTACTACACAGTACTGTTATAAGGCAACTGACAGCTTATCACGACTATACCAAATAGCTCATGTGAATGGGGCAGGTTTGGGTGTTTTTTAGTGTCTTGCTTGTCGTATTCATTGAAGTCCGAGTAATTATCAGGGCTATGGCTCCATCCATGCGGAGACACATCCGGGAAAACAAGTTTTTTCTTTTTCCTTAACAGGCATAGATGGTGGGTGGGGGTGGTGTTTATTCACCACGTAAGAGGAAAACCCACAGTGTTCCTCTAAAAGAAGCGGGAAGTTACTCTCAACTGCTCAGGTTACTGACTGGCGAACCACAGCCTCAGAAACATTAATTTAACCCTCGGTGATCTTGCTTTCTCAACGAGAATTAAGATGCATAAGCTGCATGACAACACTCAGCTCTTTACAGGGGAAAAAACTTAAATCACTGCACGCGGCCAAAGGAAGGCATTCCTTCTCCCTGGCCCAAGCGAACAAGCACATCCCGGTCCCGGCAGCGGCGGGTCGGTGAGTGCCCCTCCCCATAGCCCCAGCGGACCGCGCCGGCGGCCGGGGCGGTGGCA
>NW_010563366.1:6979-18155 GCF_000687285.1 Phaethon lepturus | reverse complement strand
CCCTCCTGGGTGGGCTGCAGAGGGACAGAGGGTCTCGGCTCTTCTCTCCGGCGCTTCACGCTCATGCGGCCGTCTCAGTCCTGTCTGTTTATGCTTTCATTTAAGGGGCGATAACCTCTCTGCTGTACCACACCGTGCTGAAAGTCTCTGCTGGTGTTTCGTAACTCCTGGCGCTCGCAGCTGCGGTGTCCTTGGCCTCGCTCTCTCTTCCCTCCCCTGTTCAATATCAGCCCAGGCTCTGGGGTCAATCCTTTTTTTCCTCTTTGTTCCACCGTTGCTTGCGTTGTGCAAGTCATCCTGATGCCTTTGAAGAATTCTCTGTAACTCGCTGCAGAGTTGGACGACGCATCTGCCTTCTCCCCTCCTCCGGTTGCTCAGAAGCCTCTGCTCCAAGAGTTTCTGCAGCCAGGCCTGAGATCCACTTGCAGCTTTTAAGATCGGCCGCGGCGGACTTGGCAGGAAAGAAGCCGGAGCCGTCATGGATGCTTCCCCAGGGCAGCGATCTCCCGTTACCCATCTGTGTGTGCCTCCAGGCTGAGGTCAGCCCAGAGGAGCTCCAGACTGTGGAGTGCTGGGTGAGGGCAGGCAGCCGGCTGTGCCTTTTGCTCCTGCGGGAGAAGGAGCTTGGGGAAGGGCCGGGGCTGGGGCAAGCTTGCCAGTTGCCTGGCTAGTAATTCCTCCTCTTCATAGCGGGTTTGGAAATACTCAGCAGTCCGTGGTTTGCAATAGCAGCTGCTCTCTGGCAGCCCCCAGCGGAGCTGGCCTTTCGGTAGCTGGAGGAAGCGCCCCGGTTCCAGTGACCTGTGGACTCTGTGGCCAAGGTGAGCTGCTGCAGCTCAACCTTGACAGTGCAGGGTGCCCTGGGCTGCCCTTGGCCACAGGGCAGTGCTGGGGTCCCGACCAGCTCCCACGCACCTACTGGGTCCCTGTGTGCCACAGCAACCCCGTGTGCTGGCCGTGCCTGCTCCGTGGCACTCATGTTGCTGGGCCAGAAATGAGGTGGCTTCAGCTGACTACTTTTGGATGACTTTGGATACCTGGTGCCTCCAATCAGTCTCTTCTGCTGCTGCAAGATGTGTCTTCATGGTTTCCCTGCTGCCATCAGGGTTTCAGTCCACTTGAGTGACCCTGAAACTTGCTGACACAGTGTTTTGGCTGTGCTGGTGTGCTTACTGCCATATCAAACCTCCCATCCCCTGGTCACCAGCATTTAACCCTGCTTTCATCTCCTACTGCCTGTGATGGCAGCTCCTCTTTTTCTCTCCATGTTCTGTTTGACATGCAGTTTTGCTTGAGCTAGCTTTGTGAGCTCCGCATTTCCCTGCGTTTCTGCTGACCCTAGTAAGCTGTGCATGCTTTATCACACTCCTCTTATTTATTTGTATTCTTTCGCCTTGTACCAGAGCCAAAAGGGCCTGAGAGTCAATGTTGCTAAGTTCTGCAGCTGCATGCTCTGTACACCCTGTACCTTTGTGCATGTTCATGCAAAATTACTTTCCGTGTCCTACTTCGGGTGATATCCCCGGCTGTCTTCTAACTTTGTACGATGTAACCCACGCTTACTGCAAAGTCCTTGATAGAGGATGCAGGCGGCTTTCTGTGTATGTGCCTTGGTCTGTTGGCTGTATCTTTGTTTCTATCACACACACATTGGCAGGTTGTAATGATTGCTTTTATCTGTTCTCTTGGCAATCTTGGATAGTCTGGTTCTTCAGACAGCTTTTGCAAATGCTAACTTCTCTTACCTCAGCGATCTTCCGTCTTGTATTTCATCTGGTCGAGATTAGACTGTGTGCTGAAGGATATGCATCTTGCAGTTGCCTTCATTATCAGATTTAATGGGGTTCCTCACTGCTTGGCTCTTTCGGGGCCCTGCATTTTTTTTGTGGAAAACTTTGCTATGGATGTGAGGCCTCGGGGAGGAGGGCTGTGCTTCTGAGACCAGGGAAGGAGGCGGCAGAGGCGGGGGGAAGGCTGCAGTGTATCCTGTGTGTAGCTGCCTGAGGTGCAAACAGAGCCTCGGGCATCAGCAGGGTCACTTCAGGGGGCTGTTGAAGTCATGACCTGGCTGCACTGGTGCAGCCACCTCCCCACTGCTCACGGGAGGAGCTGCTCCCAGGCCTGGGGAGGGATCAGTGCCACTCCTGGATGGACAGGGCGTTCCTGGAGAGATGCCACCGCAGCACCAGTGGAAGATGCTTACACCATCTCCTCCTGGGGCTGGGCCTGCTCTCCCACCATTGCTTTTCAGCCCCTTCACCTGGGGGGAGCATTGCTGCAAGCACCAAACCCGCTCCAGGGTGCTTTTACCTGGGGTCAGCAGCATGGTCCAGCCGGGAGTTTATGTTGCCCAGCAATCCATCTCCCACTGCTGGGTTTCCATGGTGATGGAGTAGGAGCACAGGATGGGGGGTAGATGCTGAGCAGATGCTGCTTCTCACAGAGCTGCACCCCTGCCCAAAGGCTTCGCACAGGTGTGTGGGGATGCGAGGGTGCAGGAGCTCGCTTCTCTGCGGGCATGGGGAGGCTGCAGAGGTACAGGTGGGAGCACATGGGGAGGTGAGAAGCAGATGACCTTGGTGGACCATCAGACCTGTGCAAGCAGGGTTCAAGAAAGCCAGCTTGAAAGCCCAGCACTGGACCAGACGTTATTGGGTGCCTTTGAACGTGCAGCAGGGAGTCACAGAAGGCTGAGACAGCAGAAGTCGGGCAGGGAAATGGCCATGTGGGCCTGCGAGGCAGACCCATGTTTGATCGCTGCCCTCCTTGGTGATCAGACAACTCAGGCTTCCCCATCCCTGATGCCAGCCTGTGTCTGGTTCCTAATTACTGGCCTGCGTGGCACAGAGTGCTGGATGCACAGTGAGTGGGGGTCAACGTGGGGGAGAAACACCCCCCGACTTCTTCTCCTTCCAGCTGGCTGAAGCCTCGGTGGCAGCACCCTGTTTCTAGAGCGCCGTGTCAGCTGCGGACGTGCTCCTTGGCAGCCTCCACCACTGTGTAACCCTGGGCACAGAGCAGCATCCAAAATTGCTCAGCATTTGTGGGTGCTTTGGCTCCTCTGAAGACAGCTTTTCTCCGACTATGAAATCTGTTTTGGTGCAGGGCTGTTGGCAGTGTGGCTCTGGGGATGAGATTGGAGCAGGCGCAAGGGAAGATGAAGTCCCAGATGGGTGGTGAGGAGTAGAGCAGGAGAAAAAGGAGGAACTTGTGCTCATGGCTTGTGCCAGGAGTATTCAGCCTTGTTCAAGAACGGTCCCTGCTCTTTCTGGCCCAGGAAATGCTGGGTTTACCCTTCTGGTCCCATTAGGAATGGCAGGGGCTGGAAGGACAAGTGTGCAAGCAGCTTATCTGCTGGGTTGGGGCAGGGAGCGTGGGACATCTGTGCCAGAGGAGGACAGGGAGATCTTGCATGACAGCTGGCTGTTCTTGCTGCCATGCTGCCCCGCTGCATTGGAGAGAGCATCTGCTGCCCTAACCCTCAGTGGCTGCTGACCCCTACCCATCCCATCTTCTCACACTTCATCTCCTGGACAAAAGAGCACAAAAGCTTCCTCAGAAAGCAGATGATCTGGTTAGGTTTTGCATGCAGAACCTCTGTGGACAAGACTTCCAGTATTAAATGGTAACAGGTCCTCCTCTACCCAGAGGATATCCAGGGCATGTTATAGAAGAAAACACAGAAAGCGGGCACCTCCTATAGGTAAGACCTCCTGGGCAATGAGACTGGAGAGGAGCCTGGGACATCTATTTCGATCCTCTGCTGCCATGGACACATTACCTCGCAGCCCCCTTCATGGGCTGGCTCTTCAGGCAAAGTCTCAGATTGCAATGCCAAAGCTGGATCATGGGAATAATTATACATTTCCTTCTACAGTTATTCACAACCAGTTTCTGCCCATTTGTCCTCGTGCCAGCATTGTCTTCTGGCTTCAACAGCTTTTCTCCGTTCTGTGTATTTAGACCCTGATGTATTTAAAGCTGACAGTGATAGCCCCTCTTGGCTTTTGTTTTGTGAATACAGGCTCCCTCCTCATGGTCTCCCTCTCTCCTGAACATAGGTGGCCAGATCCCAGGCTGTGTCACCTCCCTACAACAGCATTACTCCTTACTCTACAAGTGGGGTGTGCTTCTCCCCTCAGTGTACCCAGACTACATTAGTCTCATTCACAGCCATGGGGTAGAGTTGTCTTTGTAATTCTCCTTCAATCAACCTGGCACTCTTTCTGAGGGACTGGCAAAAGTGCAGAGAAGAATAATTCTAATACAAGTACCTGGCCTTACACCTCACACTGTTATGCTACAATTTCATTCCACTTCTAGGATGCTCAAGTCTTGCAGTACAATATCCTATCTTCCTATTTTGCAACTGATCTCATCTGAATTTTCCCCTGGAGAGCAATGGCTCTGTTCAAAGTGCTAAGCAGGTTTGGTCTCGCTGTATGCCTCAGGCAGATCAAGAGAATTTTATTTGAATGGTCAAATAAAAGGAGGATTCCTACATGGAGTCAGTGGTCCTCTGGTGCTGCTGTGGTCATATGGTGGTTCCCATCTGCAGATGTTGCCATCCACCGCCTTTGAGATGTGGTGTCTGATGTCAGGTTAGTGAGGTTTCTCATCTTTTCTGCTCACTGTTAATGCCTCCCTGTCTTTTCTCTATCCCAGCCCATGCAATGTTTCTTCTGTGTGTTCCTGTAGTCTTCATCTTCAGGTGTCTTAGTTCTGTCCAGCTGGATGAGAACAGTTGATCCTGTAGACAAAGGGGATGCGGTAATCCACTTAGTCTGGCGTGATCTCCCCTTGCTAAGCCCTTGTATCGTTGTTTACTTACTTCCAATTAGCCTTGCCGTCTGAATCTGCTGTGAAGGCTCATCCTCTATGAGATCAGATTAATGGGCTTGTGTCTCGTATTTAAATACGGCCCCCACATGTGCTGTACGCCAAACCAATAATACTTTATCTTGATGTAATGAAAATAATTGCCAGCAGAAACGCTTTCCCTTGTGCCTATTCTTCATCACTCCAGGGAATTGCTCGCTCCTGTCTCCTGCTTTCCAGTTGCACTTCCTCATATGTCTCTTACCTCCATGGGCAACCTCACCCTGGTTGAAAACTGAGGTCAAGTAGTGCTGGGATGTGCCCTGAGTTATCCTTTAATCTTTTCACTATTCTCCTCACATAACAACCCTTGTTTTTTCTCTCTTTAAGCTGGAAAGGTTCTAAGGCTTTATAACTACCTATTTGTTTCAGTACCGTTTTTTGTAAGGTCTAACTCTGACTTGATGCAATTTCCACTTTGTTGAAAAGTTGGTGGCCTCTATGACCTCCATTCCAGGACTCCTCTCTTCCAATCTGTGCAGGGTCCCTGATTCTTCCTAATGCCTTTCTTCAAGTGACTGCTCAGCCCATTACATCGCAAGCTCTTCTTTGCAAGCTTTTATGTTTAGTTTCTGTTCCTCCTGCTCAGGATTTCTTGCTACTCTAACACCTTTACACTTGATGTGTTTCAAGGCATCCTGCACATTTGTACCCATGACCTGCCTCTAGCTGACTTCACTAACAATTCCTTTTTTTCTTGACGTCCACTCTGCTTGAAATCAAGATCCTCAGTTACAGGCTTATTTTCATTTGTTCATTTGCTTAATCACAAGTTGATTTAGGTCAAAGTATTCAATTCAGGGCTCACTTCTGCAATCAACCCTTCCATAATATCTGCCTTTCTCACGAAAACTAAGTCTAAATAATCATTGACTCATAGGTTCAGGTGACCATAAACCTGCCAGCTTTCACATCCGGCTTTGTCTGCTTTATGGCTGCAAGCAGCACTTGCTTTCCAGATCCCTGTAGACCAGAGCCATTTGAGTGGTTTTCAGAGCCATTGAAGTGTCCCAGCAAGAACTGCTGCTTCATGTCCCAAAGGGGAGGTTTGCTGCTTGAAGAGGTCACAGCTTGGTCCCCATATTCCCAGCAGTTCCTATAAGGAGAATTACCCCAACCCGGTTGTTCAAACCACTTTTTCCTTCCTTTCACCTCTTTGAGTTATTCACCTATCCCCTACATATGTCTCCTCCATAGCATGGGTCTCCAGTGGGTCTTTGGAGAAGACCATCACTGCTTGCGTTGCACTGCAAGCCAGTGTCATTGCATGTGAGCAACCACCAGCTAAAGGGGCTGCTCCTTAGGACTTGCCCTGAGCTGAGCTACCCCACAGCTCCCATCCAAGCCCTGTCTGTTTGTGCAGGGTCCCCTTGCCAAAGCTGAGGCTGGCCTTGGGGAGGCAATGTTAATTCCTCGATTTTCAGGGCTGCTTATCTCAGCCAAAGCATGAGGGAGCTGGAGGTGGGCAGGAGGCCACCAGGCACAGCCCAGGCAGGGGACTGGAATTAGGCAGTGCTCTTTAATCCAATGGAGGTGCCCCCGGTTCAGTGTGGGGTGGTGGAGGTGGCTAGACTGCACTCTGCAGATGGAGGCACCAGACTGCTGACTCTCAGGACACTTGATTACTTTCTGACACAGCCTTTTTTCCCCCCTGAGGAAACACCAGTATAACAAAACGAGTATCTCGGGGAACTCATCCAGCAGGCTCTTGCTTTTGCAAGGCTTGGTTGACTGGATCAATCTGACCTCCTGGGTCAGTGTGACATATGATAGAAATGGCCAAAAGAGCAATATCGAGCAGGGAAGGTTGTCAAGAAGGTTAGAAAGGAAATCTTCTTGTGCTCAGCTTTTGGTTTCTTGTGAGATAAAGCTGAATTTTCAGCAGCTCGAGGCAAAATGTAATTTTCTGGTTGGCTTTACTTGCAGTCCACCTGACTGCTCTTTTTCCCTCTTGCTGCTCTATGTCTGAGACGCTCACATCCCTGCTTCCACTTCTGCACTCCAGCTGCCATCCCAGGCCCTTGGAGGATCAGATCTGAGCCTGACAAGCCACCACCATCCCACCATGGGACTAGACACAGCTGGGACCCAGCCACCAACCACCCTGGGAGCTGCCAGAGCCCTGTGCACCAGCACATGGCAGGATGGGGTCTGCCAGGGAGGCTGGTGGAAAGGAGGGCTGAGGAAATCATGGCAAATAGGAGCTGACTGCCCAATAATTGTGGACAACAAGGCTTTTCAACAGGGCCATAAATCAATGGCAGATGGAGACACAATGGGTGGTGGTTATTGATTTCTTTTTTTTTTATTTTTTGTTCCCCCCTGTTTACTGCCCAGCAGAGTGGAAAGGCTCCTGAGGCAGCACTGCAGGGGCTTTCTATCTGCTTGGCAGCTCGCCCACCTTTGTCCCCTGCTCCTGGCTGCTGTGCAGGAGGGCAGCGCTCATGGGTGGCCGGCATCAATATCATCCATCCATGGAGCTGCCTGCCTGCCCTGCTGTGCCTGAGCCTGGCTCAGCACCCCTGGAGCTGCCTTTGAGCCTGGGGGGGAAATCGAGGCTGGAGGCAGAGGTAGGGACAGAGCTAAAAAAGGGTGGACCACAGCTCTGGCCGAAGTCCCATCTCAGCATCTCCAGCAAGCCACCTCCACCCTGCCACCATCCATCTCACCCAGCCGGCAGCTTTCCCACTCGCCTGCTGTTTATCTCTGACTCGTCATGTTCTTCTGATGAATGCATCAGTCCCCGTTTCTTCTGCTCTTTGCTTCCCTCTACCACTTCCACTTCTCAAATGTGACTTAAGGAACCTGCCAGGTCTCTCTGTGGTGTCTTGGCTGCTCTGAGGGGAACTGCTATGGGGAGATGCACCAACCTTGCACTACCTGGGGGCTGATCCGAGGGATGCCCTCTACCCTCACAGTTACCAGTGGTGCTAGGGAAAGGACAGGGTCTCCCATGGACAAGAATAATGCTGCCGAAGGAAATCCAGCCCATGGGAGTGGGCAAAGCCATGGGTTCGTGGCTGGACCAAAGTGCTAGGAAATAGGGCTTTTTGCCCTGCTTAACCTTCTCTTAAGACCTTCCCTCCACCTCCTATGCTCTTGGGTGGCTCAGCTCTTCAAGGAAGGTCTTTGTGCAATGTCTATGTTGCACTTTGGGTACTGAGGGGCTCCCATGCCCCGAGCTTAGTTGGTACTTCTGGGCACTACGGTAACAGTGAGGGTGTTGCTATCCTCTGGCTTGTAAAAGCAGTGTTATCCACGTGGGGGAGAGGGGGTATAATTTTAGTAATGGCTTTCTTTCTAGGATGAAAAGCTCTGCCCTTAGAGCTGGTCTGGGCTGTATTTTTTTTTCCCTTCCCTTTTGTTCAGGGCTGCACAGAGCACTATGGAATTCATAAACTGGTAATTTATTGAACAAGTCTTTGGAGAAGGGAAGTAATGAAAACTGCCATATAAATTACAGGAGCGTTTTGGGATCCTATGGCTGGCAGGGGCACGGCAGCTCCGTGATCTCCGATGGAGCCGGCATCTGCGTAGAGGCACCCGCTGAGCAGCAGACGCCTTGCGAAGCCACGCCAGAGGCAGGGGGAAATGGGATCAGGGCTGCCAAAAGCAAACCCGTTGCCGTGTCCGTGGGAGACGGAGCAGAGCAAGCATCTCTTGTAGAAAGACTGTTCGCCTGCCCGGTAAGGGGTGGGGGGATTTACTGGCCCCGTGGCATTAGCAGTCCCTGGTACAGAGGGGCTGTGCGGGGCCTTTTTGCTGAGCCAGTCTCTTTTTTTTTCCTCCTTTTCTGCACCTTTTGCCGTGGGCAGGCAGAGCCCCTGCTGCTCCCAGGCTCAGCCGGGTCCCTCCCAGTGCGTAGTCCGCAGCGACGGAGCTTGTTGGCTGCGATGTCTCGGACCAGGGAGGAATTACGGAGCTTTTACACCTGCGGGAATGGGCAGGTGGGGTGTGAGATCCCACTCCCAGCCTGCAGCACGTGGGCTGGATTTGAACTTCCCCAGACCTCTGGGTTCAAAATCCCGGCCCGACGCCGTGGGTGATGAGCAGATGGGTGGTGCGGCCAGGAGGCCATGTGCCCTTCGCCGGGCACCGTTGCCAGGCTGTGGTCTTGCTGCTGCTCGCTGCGTCCGTCCAGTGAGGTGATGAGGTGACGGCCACACGTGGCAGCCTGTCCGTGCGCGCTCAGGCTGGCAGTAAATCCTTGCAACGCACCGCTGCAGCCCGGGTCACCCTCTTCTGCCTGCTCGAGGGAAGGCACTGGAGTTTTTGGTGATAGAAGAGTCCAGTTTGGTTCCCAAAAGCCTGACTCTGCTTTGTCACGTGCTGCGGAGCAGAAACCTTTATCAGAGGTGCTTTTGGAGGAGCTGGGATGCAGGAAGCAGCGGGGCAGCCGTGGTATGGCTGTGCCAGGGGCTGTGGAAGGAGAGGGGAGTGCGTGGGAAGGGAGGTGGGGGCTGATCCACATGCAAGCCGGGGCCAGGGGCACCTGGCAGTGGTAAAATTATTGCAAGCCACAGCGTTTTCTGTGTCTCTGGTTAACTGGGGTATTAGTTGGGACATTCACCTCCAGGTCTTGGCTCCTGTTCGACCCCCTGCCCTTGCAGGGCCGTGAGGGCACAGGGTCGGGGGGAAGAGCCCTCGCTGGTGGGGCGGCAGCGTGGGCGCTGCGCCGGGCTGCGGGGGCGAGGCTGTCCTCCGGGGCACTAGGATTTTGGTTGCGTGTTTGGATAGTTACTGGAAACTCCTGTCTTGGTTCCTCCAGCCCACCGGGCTCCGTGGCCACGGACGCAGGGACTTGCTCAACGTTAGCAGGGAGATTCCCTAGGGAGAGGGAGCCAAAATATAATAGAGAGTCACTGGGCTTTTCCTCCTGCCATGCAAAGGCAAAAGCCCATTTTCTGGATCGTCTGAAGTGCTGTCAGGAGGCCCGATATATGTGGCTTCTTGCCCACAGCTGCCAGAGGTGGTCACCGCTGAGCCCACTGTATGACTTTTACTTCTGCACATGGCTTCAGTCCTGGGAAGGAGGGAGGGTTGGTTGAGCTGCTGGAGGCCCTGCGTGATGCAAAACGCTCGCGGGGAAAAGCGCAGTGTTCCGCTGCCGAGTCCACGTGGAACATGGTTTTGGGTTAAAAATGGTGTTTTATTGAATCCTGGGAAAGGAGAGATGTGAGTTTTGTACCTGAGCAGCATAAATAAATGAATTAATGAATGGATTAAATGTAAATTGTGGCAGCTTTAAAATGAAAGTCATAGTTTCCAAAAGTGCTTTTAACCGGTACTTATTTCTGCAGCAATATAACTGCCAGCAAGAGCTTAATTCATTATCACCAGAACAAAATGAAGACCCTGTAAATTTGAAGTCCAATTTAATTTCCCCAGAAAGAGCTCTCTTTATCTTTCTTTCCCTTTCCTCTCTCTCTCTCTGTCTAAGCAAGGAGGATTTCCATCGCTTAGAGCTGTTCTGTGCCTCCTTGCAAATGGGATTTTCTCAGCCTGCCCAGCCGCGGGCACCCGCTTGCCGGGAGCGAGGCAGTGGCCAGCAGCGGGTCCGTGTGGTGGGGCTTTGTGCTGTACACCGGCCCTGCAAAAGGCCGGCATTGCTTTGGAGAGGTCAGCCTGTAAATCAGCACAGGACGGGGAGGGCAGCGGCGGCTTTTTTTTTCCCGAGTCTTATAGCTTCGTGGCAAAAGATGGGCAAGGACCTGAGTCCTCGCCTGACCCTGTGGCCATCGGTATGGTCCCAAAAGGGTTTGCAGGGGCTGTTGGTCACACTTGAGGCAAAATCATCCAGGTTTGGGGACCTGCTGCTGGGAAGATCGTGGCTTGTTGGTGGGTAGCCAGGGAAGGCAGGGATCTGGCAGGGATGGAGGTGGCCACAGGTCTGATGCCAGGGCTCCTGCTGCAGACTGGCTGCCGGAGGCAGCTGAACCCATCCTTCCCTGGGGGTTCCGTCAATAAACCAGCCCCCCACTCTCCATTCCCTCCCCTCTGACCTGCCTCCTCTTCCTCCTCCGCCTTGCCCTAAGGAGAGGAGCAAGAGGGATGGCTCGATTCTCTCAGCTCGGTTAAACACCAGCGTAGACGTCCTGTGCACAGGAGAGTGCGTGTGCACACGCGTGTGCCTGCTTCCAGAGCTAAGGAACACCGGTAACAGCACGTTTCTGCCGTAAGGTGTAAGACAGAGTTGGAGCAAATGTGGGAAGGGGCCTGATGCAGTGGGAAGAGCATGATGAGGCCTCTGGTCTCCATGGAGTCTTTGTTTACACTTGTCGTCTTGCTTTTTCTTTTT
>NW_010563366.1:0-6923 GCF_000687285.1 Phaethon lepturus | reverse complement strand
TATCTTTTAGCCCGGAGGAGGGAGAGCGGCGCACTGGTCCCCCGGCCGCAGGGCTGGCGGGAGCGAGTGGCGTCCGAGCTTCTCACACTCTGCTCCCTGTAAAAACACCTCTGTCCTGAACCACCTCGCGGTCCCGGGCTCCCCGTCTTTCTCCTCCTTCTCCGCAGCCCACCTTCCGCAGTGACCTTCCCTCGCTCGCCCCGTCCTCCGCGCCCAGGGCAGCCCTCGGCAGGGGCTGGACGGCAGCGTGAGGCTGATGATGGCACGCAAACCAGCACCTCGTGCAGGTGGGTCAGATACACCCAGAGGAGCAACGGATGGGGCTGGTGTGCTGGGGAGCTGCGGTGGCCCCTGGCCACCACCGTCCCCTTGCTCTTGCAGCTCTGTCCCTTCCCTGCACCCGAGAACCCCGCAGCGTGGTGCGGTTTGGGTGCGTTTACACCAGGATGCCCTCCCGAGGCCGGCGCCGTTCTGAGCATTGCCTTGTTTCTCCACCACAGTGGTGGCTCCTGTCTCGGTGCTGCGTCAGCAATCCTCCTTGCTCGCTCCCCAAAACCCCGGCAGCAAAAGGAACCCCTCCGGGCATCCGAACGGAGCAGCTATCTCTGCTTAGCTCCTCGGCGTGCTCTTATTAGTCCATCCCCGTTGCGTTTAATTATAGATATGACACTCTATTCTCCCGCAAAGAATGACTTGCAGGGTGCTCCCAGAGTTCATCTGAAACATGAAATTACCAGCGCAGCTTTCATACGGGAAGAATCGCTCCTGTGACCTGCAGGTAATTAATGAGATGGTGCATGGCCAGCAGCCCCAGGGTAATTAGTGGCAGCAATGGGAGCGTTCGCCGCGGAGCCCCGCTCGCAGAGGCGCGTGTTTCTCTGCCGTGGTGCTGAGGCTGAGTGCGGCTGCGGGGTGTCCTGGTGTTGAGAAAACAGGTCTGTGGGACGTGAGATGGCTGCGTGAGAGCTGACGGGGTGAAAGCTTGGTGCAGGAGCCCCAGACCTGTTGTTCTCCAGCCCTCCGCATGAAAATGCAGAAAGGAGGAGGAAAAGCATGAATGAAATGGGAGCTGTCGGGGAATTGCGCCTACGGATCACGTTTGCTGGGGTCTGCCCAGCATGAGCACGGCCAAAATGTTCCCTTCCCACACTGGCTATTCTGCCCTGCAAATCAAATATTCAGTATAATATTTAAATATAATTAATTCATGTAATGTCAGCTTTTATACTATAGTAAAATATTCATTTTGAGATAGTATAAAGGTTGAGACTGCAACCATCAAAAATTAAGAAAAAAGGATAAGTCTTGAAATAAAACTTTTCCTCCCCCGTACAACACTGGGTGTTGGAGAGGTGAAACAAGGGTGTCAAAGTGATTTGCCGCGGTTTGCTCCTTGCAGCTTTGGCCCCGGATAGCAAAGGACCGGCACAGCAGGGCTCCTTGTGCAGCGTTGCAGGAGAGGGAGGCACCTGGGTGCTCCCAGTGCCAGGAGAAGACCTCAGCAGCTCTGGGAACTTGCTGCAAAATAGAGCGCTCCTTTTTCTTTAGCATGACCATCTCATGTGCAAATGAAGCTGGAACCAATCTAGCTTTTATCCATGCATAACATGAAACAACCTCCAAATAACACACGTTGCGAACAGCCTAGAGGAGAGACTCCTCACTCATACCCACCTGGCTAGAAATACCACTGCTTGGGTTTTGGTGTCCTGCTGGAGGAAGCTGGGCAGCAGAGTTGCTCTAGTAGCAGAAGTTTCTCCTGGTGGCCGCCTTCCCGAGGAGCCTGGCTCCATCTCTGCCCAAGGAGGAAGGTTTCGGTCTCCTTCCCACACAGCAGAATTTGGGGGGCTTGAGCCCGGGTCTGTGCCAGGGGATCGCGGTCGCCTGGGGATACAGGATGCCCAGGAAAAATTATTTCCACGCAACACTTCAGGTAGACGTGGGTGCAGAAGGGAGCTGGAAGGGAGGGCAGGAGGCAGACAGACCATCCTGCATCTGCTGCCTTAACCAGGACACATCCCTGTTTCTCTTCACCACCTCCAGCCGTGGCCCAGTGCCGTGGTGAGGATTTACTGGAAGCGTTTGGCCTGTCGATTCCCACGGTCAGCTCGGGCTCACAGGGGCTTGAAAAGCGAGGGCTTGATTTAGCCCTGGACCCGTCCCGGCGCCTGCCCTGACGGCCGGTCCCCCGTTCGAGTGCAGCGGTGCGGGCGTGATTTAGGCAAGCTGGGGACCGGGGCCACCGGCTGACCCCGGCAGCACTGTGCTGCGACCTCCGGCCGGAAGATTTATGCGGGGCACGGTCCTCCGGTCTGGCTTGCAACCCAAAGAGCACTTGGTGGAGGGGAAGGGAGAGGGAAGAGTAATAATTTCAGCCTGAAGAGCAGCACAAGCTATCTCTGGACTGAACCTGTGACAATTAATACCTCCAAGATGGGCTTAATGGGTTGTTTGAGATTTGGGGCTGTGAAGTACAATCGAAAGCAAAGTGTTTGACTATTGTTATAATTGTTAACAGGCTCCTTTTGAAGCTCCATGCAAAGAAATGGATAGACTTCAGCCATCAATAATATCGCTGGAGGAGAAAATTGAAGGGATATCTGCCCAATTAAATAACCTACAGGGCTGGAATTGAGAATCAATGTGGCATGAACGATGAGGTATGGACTACCGACGCTGAACACTAAATCCACTGCAGCCTCCGATTTAACAGAGAGAGAGGGATGGGGAGGAATACCGCAGCCGTGATTTCCCAGGCTGTGCGCACCAGCCTTGGCGTGGTGGCTGCGAGAGGCCGGAGGTGGCCGGGGAACGGCTCGGCATCGCTGTCCCGTGGGCTGGGACGCAGCGAAGGCATGAGATCTCCAGAGATCTTCGCTGCTTAGGTGGGAGCATGGGCAGAGGTGGGGCTGGCGGTGCGGCGGGGATGCACGGGGGGACGGATCCCTGGCCCTGGGGAGCACCCAGGAGCTGCGGTGGGTGGTAAACGGGGACTGCTGGGAGGCTGATACGTTGTTTTCTGGATATCTTCCTCCTCCCACTTCTGGGTCACCTGGGGAAGTGGAAGTGAATTTGCTGAGACGTGTTTAAGTGTTTAAAGTGGACTTGTTAAAAACGAGCAGAGTGGTGAGGGGGAGAGAAGGGCAAGTGGCTCTGGGGATGGGGCAGGGCATCTGCTGAGGACACGGGGCTGCGGCTGAAGAACATCAGATGTCCTATTTGCAGTGAAAAGGTGGAGAATAGGAATAGGGTTTGGGGGAAGAACCATGGATTTTTTTTTTCCCCACCCTGAGGAAAACCCAGATTTGATGGCTGGTGTCTGTGTGCGCTTTGCAGGACACATCTATTGCTGGCAACACTGGGACAACCCTACCCAAATGTCACCGGAGCCACCAAGGTAGAGCGGGCCCTCTGTCTCCGTGGAAGTACAATCCCATCATCTGGGCCTCTTTCCAGCAAGGATTAAGGGTAAGAAACATCTGCTCTGTGTGCCTCATTCCTCCTCCTCCTCCCATCTTCGCCAAGACGTGCCCCACTGCGGCACAGGGATTGAGCTCCTCCTGCAGTGGGACGGTGGGCAGGGGCACAGCCGAATCCACGCTCTGCCCCTTTAATTGTTTTTAAAGGAGAAATTAATTTTGTCTTTGCCTAAGTACCCATCACTTTAAATTAATGTCTCTGATAGTGAAAATGACGAAGCAGCCAGGTCATTAGGCAAATTTTAATTAGAGGCTCAGATGGCCTTTACTAATAGCATGCTACAGTTCTTTCCCAGCGTTCTCGCTTTCCGTCCACAGGGTCTTTCCAGCCCACCCGAGGTTGCGTTTCCATGCTGTTCCTCAGCACCCAGGTGCTCCTCTGCGTGGGCATCCAGCACCGGGTTAGAGCTGGAGATGAGACGGGGGATATCGCTCAGTGCAAGGGATGCAGGAGACCCCATTTCCCTGGGGATACTCATTGCATTGGCTCTGCTCTACCGGGAGCGGCTGTTTGCAGCAGCTCGTACGGCGGTTGCGATAGCTTAGGTGATGTTAAGGCATGGCAGCATCTCTCTCGGTGCCACGGGAGAGGTTTTCCCACCCCAGCAGCCCACGGGGAGCCCCCAGCCGCCACCAACGGCTCGCTGCGGGCTGCCGGGGTGGGGACACCTTGATGATGGGCTGACTTTATCATTGCAAAGAGCCCACGTGCCGCATGCTGCCTTGGGAACCTTTGCCAAGAGCAAGGAGAAGTTTGTAAGGCCAGTGCATTATGAAAGATTATTTATTAAGACTTTATGTAAAGAGTAAAGCTGCTCTGCCGTACACATTCCTTCTCCCTACTCGTTTTCAGTTGTTAAAAGGGGTAAGAAATTACCTACTGAACTGTCACACCCCACGTTTTCTCTGTCTGAATAGACAAGGCTTGGATCTAGAGAGAGCAGCCCTGGGCTGGCTGTAAATCCAGCCTCCAGCCCAGCATAATCAAAGGTTCAACCCGTTCCTGGGTGAGCCAGGCTGGTCTCCTGCTTCCTTACAGCACAGCCAGGGAGGAGAAATACAGTCAGCGATCTCTCCCCAGGCCTGAACATGGCCCTGGCCACAGAGAGGAGGAAAACAGGAGGTTGGAGGAGAGGAACAGGCTCTTTTCTTCCATTCTTCGCTGGTGACGGGATCATAGCTCTTCTCCTCCTGGTGTGACCAAGCCGCTGTGCCCTGCAGGTACACATGTTTTTGTGCTGCGTAATTTCACAAGTGAGATCCATCCATTAAGCTGCCTGTTCCAGTCACTCCACCCGGTGCAAAATAACTGACAAATGGGTCTCTGACCTGATTGTACTTTTTTCCCTGTGGGTGCAACGTGGCTGGAGCTGGGCAGGGAGCAAGGCAGGGATGCAGGAAGGTTGGTGCAGCTATTCTGTGCCTGGATCTTGCTTTCTTCGGGCTGGGGGCAGAAGAAGAGGGGGTGACCGCACTCCTCCTCGCTGCAGCTGATCCTGCGCTGCCTGCACAGAGTTAGAGGAGCTGCTCTGCGATGCCCTCACCCCCACCAAAATGCTGCAGGGCGGGAACCTGCTCCAAGAAAGGAGCCGATCCATGATGAAAACAAGAAAAATCATCCGCTTTCATGGCAGAACTTGCTGTGTCCAACCTAGAGGTGAGTAATTTCCTGCAGCCAGGAGAAGCACCCCTTTCAGCCGTGCATCCCAAGGCTGCTGCGGGTGCTGCTGGAGGCTATACTGGGCTCTCCAGTGCCAGCAGGGCTGGAGAGACCCATCCCTGCCCAGCCCGGGGTTACGGGTTTGTGACCACACATCCCTCTGCCACGTCGACTTCATTACCCCCCCAGCGCTCGACCATCCCCATGGATTCGCACGCTGCTTGGAAATCCTTGGCAGGAACAGTTTTATTGACAGGGAAGGCAGTTTTCTCAAAATGGAAACTTCCCGCAAGAAAGTGGTGCTTTCAATCAAATGTTGGTTGGGAGGGCAAAGGGAAGGGAAAAGTATGTTATGGAGCCTTTTGGTAAAGTGAAAACATCCTTGTTTCCACACATTTGGAAGGGAAAGCTTGAATTTTTCACCTCCAAATGATTTTCACACTGACATTTCTTTTATTCTAGGCAGCTCTAAATATTAGAGTCTCACCACCAGAAGGACACATTTTGAGCGGCGTCTCCCCATCTCTCCCGCCTGCCCTTCCCTTTCCCTCCTTCAGGCATTTGGAAATAGTGGAATTTCTTGCGGGCACTGGAAATCTCACTGCCTCCTTTCCTCAGCACAGGCTGAGGGGCTTTTAAGCTTTCCTTGCACCCTGAAAATCCACAAAACCTTATCCTGCTCCTCCCGCCCAGGTGAGTGCTGCAGCAGAAATTGCACCAAGCTGAGCCCAGCTCTCGCGCCCGTGGAAGCGCCCGCGTGCGTGGCTGTCGGGGCCGTCGGACGCCTGGAGACTCGGTTGTGGTGACCAGCAAACAGGGGAAAGAAGAAGATTTATAAAGAAGGTTATGCAAAAGAAGTAGTGGCCCTTTTTTTCCCCTTTCTCCTCATCTTGTGCAAATTACCCTATTATTCTGCTCCCTTAGGATGCCTGAGTGTCCTTATTTCTTCTTTTGAGCTAAAGTCATCCATGCATTAAATTAGTTCTCTTCCTAGAAATAGCTTGATTACTTTCTCCAAGCTGCAGTTAATGAGAGGTTCCCCGAGAGTTTCAAAAATAAAAATGGGGCAAAAGGGGGAAGAGGGGAGTGAGAGGGAGGAGCAGGGGCAGGGTGCAGGCTCCCTGAGCCGGGAGGAGATCGATTTGCCTGGAGCGCGAGGTGCGGCGGTGCAGGAGAGGGGCAGGGGCTGTCCCCTGCGTGCTGTGATGGGGGGGTCGTCCCCCGTCCCCTGGGAACAGTCGCCTTTCGCAAGGGCACAGGGAACGGCTGGGGCTGGACTTGGTGGCCCATGCAATCCTGTCCGTTGCCTCTTCCCATAGCGTTGCTTGGATAATGATATTTTTCCTCCTGACTTGCCTCAAATCGTGTCTCAGGTTTCTTTTCCATGCCGTTGCTCTGTTGAACTCTGACTGAAGAGAAGGAGGGAGACCTTGGCGGGACACCCTGTCCCAGCGTTGAGGATGGGTCAGCTGAAAAAACTGCCAGAGCTCCGGAAAGACCCAGGATCCCTCAAGATCCCAGATTTTCTTCCCTACCATAAGTCGACCCCCAGCGCAGGGGTGAGCTCCCTGCTCCCAAGGGGAGAGTCCGCCGCAGAGGACAGCGTATTTGAACAGGAAAACCTCGCTTCTCGTTAGGCGTTTGCTGTAATAACACCCTGCAGGAGCTGGCACGCACCCCCACCCCGGCCAGGACCAGCTCCTTAGCCCAGGGTGCAGGACCACAAAACGCACTCCCACCTCCCCGAGCTCCTCTCCTGCTCCCTGCTGCACCCCTGAGCCTGT
>NW_010563365.1:0-511 GCF_000687285.1 Phaethon lepturus | reverse complement strand
CGCAGGAGCCGAGCTGCACTAACGACCGCGCTGCTTAACTCATTACTCTGTAAAGTGATATGGTGGCAAAGGGAGGAAAAAAAACAGTCCAGGAGGTCGGGGCTGTGTCCAGGGGAGCGTCACGCCGCGGGGTGGGAAGGTGACAGTTCCTCTGCCCGTGGATCCAGTGAGACCCAGACCTGAAAGCTGTCTGCAGAGCTGCGGCGGTCGGGATGGGAGGGACTGGCCCGGCGTTGCTCTCCGCTTTTGCCAGCTCTGAGCGTGCACAACAGGAGAGTCAGAGCTTGAACTGTCCAGTAGATTAATTTAAAAAAAAAATTAAAAATTGAAGAAAAAATTAAAACCAAAGAGGACAGAGGCACACAGGTGGGCATGCACACAATTCTCGGGTTCATCTTCAGGTTTTGAAGCTTCGCCGAGCAGCTGGGGACTGGCCCCGCACCACCAGGCTGCCGCCTCCATCCAGACACGGGCACGGACCGAGGCTCCCGCACCTGCCCCCCCCCCTCCC
>NW_010563364.1:696-1981 GCF_000687285.1 Phaethon lepturus | reverse complement strand
TCACCAAATACACCTAATATAGCAGCAGTCAGGGCTAATCAGGTTATACCACAATGAAAAAATATTGCTTTATAAGCTTGCTCTGATCACTTAAGATGTCATATGTCCCATTTTCTTAAGTCAGTTATTACAGGGGGAAAAAAATGTTTACTTGATGCAAAGCAAGCAGCCTTTTGTCCTCTTGGTCAAACTGCAAACAAAATCCCATCACAGTTTTTACTGAAAGAGTACTTAAAAGTACTATTTCTTTTAAAACACTGAGAACCCAAAATGCTTTAATAAAGAAACAAGAAGTCTGCTTTTTTGGTGTCCCCTTAAGATTCTGTAAGGGATGATGAGCAGCATAAGACAGCCACTACTTTCTGCTAGTGCTTCCAGATACCAGAAATACATTGTCCCACAACTGGTGGCTTCAGTCTAAGAATTTGAGGATATTCTGTCAATAATTTGACTTTATTATTTCCTAATTATTTTTTAAATTCATACAAAACACTTGACTGAAAGGTAGAAAATAAAACCCGAGCCTGTTTGCTGCAAGTAATACATTTGGTAATTCCCTTTGGCTTTTTTTTTCCTGGAGAACTTGTAGAACAGATTTTGCTCATGAAAGCAAAGCCACTTCAGTCTGTTTTTCCGAAGTTCAACAGCAATGATCCGGTAGCTTCAGTTACAACATCGTTTAACTAAATCTAGTTATTCCCACACAGCTAAAAGGTTTATAGTTATCAAGTGCAAGCAAATGCAAAACACTTGTCACGCCACGAGAAGTCACTGCTTTTACCCGGATTGCTGCGACCCGCCACGGCATGAACGTGGCATCACCACGTCCCTCACTCACCTCTGGGCCAAAAGAATGAGACTAAGTGAGAAACAAGAAAACAGCGTAAAAAAAAAAAAAAAACACCACCAAACTACAGAAGACTATCTTGAATTCATTAATAAAAGATTTATCTGAAGTGTCTCTCCCTGCGGGGGTCGGCATGCTGCAGGGATCCGAGGCAACCTCCCTCTAGGTGCCCTCCGAGACCGAGACTCCGTTAGCAACACGTGTGGGCTGGCAGGAAGCACACACCTGTGCAACAAACGCTATTACGAAAGAAAGCGATGGCATCCCTGGGGGCAGCACCAGGCTGTCTTTGCCCAGCAAAGGAAGGAGGGGGCGCGCCCACCCCGCCGTCGCGGGTGGGCGCCTCTGTCGCGACACAGAGACGATTAAGGGACACGCCTAGGGCGCCGTCGCTTTCAGGTTTCTTTGGGGACACTCCGCAGGCGGGGGAAGAGCCGG
>NW_010563364.1:0-345 GCF_000687285.1 Phaethon lepturus | reverse complement strand
TTCTTTCGGGGTGAAGGGCGTGCAGCAGGCGACACAGTACCCAGAGTCCTCCAACACCAGGGCTATAAGGTCTTTCACGATGTATTTTGCCTCGCCAGCTACACCAGGCGAAAGCAGCCACGGGCGCTGTTCGATGATGCTCCAGGTAGCGCCCAGGGGCGTTTGCAGGCTGACACCTACCTTAAGGGACACTCAGAAACGCCTTTTTTTCTTTCTTCCCACCCTTCCCCCTCCCACCTCCTCTTACTGCACTGCAGATACTACTTCAAACACACATCCACTGAAAACACCGCTCCCAGCTACGCCGACCTATCCCCACGCCCCGCGAGCAGCCCCAACGGTGCC
>NW_010563363.1:1313-1792 GCF_000687285.1 Phaethon lepturus | reverse complement strand
CTCCTGCCAAAGTCGCAATGACGGAAAACGTCAATGAAGAAGAAGAGGAAAGGCGCCCGCGTTGCCAGCAGACGCTCATTAGTTCGCAGCGTTCGTTATTTCTGGGCCCGCCCGCTCTCTGTTTTCTGCCCCACATTGCTCAGGTTGGCCAAAGCGGAGACAAGCACCGAGAGCACAAGATTTGCTAAATATTGACTTTTAATCAGCTGCTCCCCAATAACCTGTCCCAGCTCCCCCAGGCGTGGAAACCGCCGGGAAAGCCGGGATTGCAGGCGCATTTTCCACCCCCCCGGAGGTGGGAGCCCCCGGAGAAGCACGCTGGGGGCTCAGCGAGGTTATAAATAAGTAAATGACTCAAACGAGGCTCCTCATCCTGCCGCTCCCTGTGCCAGGCAATGTCTGCAAGCACCGGCCTCATCCTCGGGAGGAAGGCAGACCCCTCGTGCCCCGGCACTGGCAGGCGGGCAAACCCCGCGCTC
>NW_010563363.1:0-1246 GCF_000687285.1 Phaethon lepturus | reverse complement strand
CCTCCCGCGGCTACCCGGGGGGGCTGGGGACCAAGGGGAGAGAAACCCCTTCCAGCTGCATCCCTGCGCCCGCCCCGGCCCCGGGTCAGAAAATTGCTTGCTAAAAAGTCGACATTTCAAATCGCAGAAGGACCAAACCGCGGCTTCAAAACCAAACTTGTTTTTCTACATCCCGGCTCATCAATGGCACAGAGCAAGGAAGCAACAAGCGACCCATTTAAATTGTAGATTCTGACCTTTACGCTTAAGATCTTTTCAGACATCCTGTTTACAGCTTTTTTTTTTTTTGTGCTGGCACTTCATAATCCTCGAAATGAGATTTTATGCAGCCTTTTTTGCTATTATAATGCACCGCATCCTCTTTTTTCCCCCACTGACGAGCCCTGGTGAGACAGCCTGGGTAATTAGAAGTTTCTGAAAAGACCCGTAAATGAGGGCTGCAGCTGCACTGCCCGGGGTAAGTCTGACTGCAGAAACCTCAGCAGTGGCTTTTGGCCCGAAACCTGATGTCCCTGACGTAGGCATTTATTCGGTGACATTAGTACTTGGGGACACTTAAGGCCAATGGCAATAACCTTGAGGCCTTTGGGGCAAAAAAAGCCCTTCAAGCCCTGCAGAACGGGGTCCTTCTGGTGCAGCATCGCCGGGAGCAGCTGGGGCTGCCGAGCGCGATTTGGAGTCGCTTCGTTTACATCACGGTCAATAAGGAAAATACGAGTGATGCTTGAGGAGGATCCCCGACTGCTCTTGGGGCACGCCTAGCCCAGAAAAAGCAAAATAAAGCAGTCTTCGGAAGCTATTTTTGCGAGCGCTATTTTAAACCAACGACTCTAAATTTTTCCTCGTGCCCGTCAAAATGGCTGTTGAGCAGCTAATCTGCCAGAGCCGGCCAAATTCTCGTTCCTCCGGCCTGGGCGCACTGCAAAAACCCACAGGCATGCGTGTCGGCATCGCTCGGCTGCTTCCCTCGCCGCTACCCCTCGCCTGCGTTTATACGCCCTCCACGCATATTCCAGCCCCGAGCTCCCCGTGGCGCAGGAGAGGGTTTAAAGAGAAGCCAAGGAGGCGTTTGCAGGGAGCAAATTTTGCTCCCACCCCGCGGAAGGCATCGTCCATCCCGTCAGGAGACCTGGAATTGCGAAGACCCCGCCAGGGAGCTGCGGGGAAGACATCCCCGTGTTTATAAAACACAGGACAGAATTGTTGGGTTTGTGGGGAAAACGGGACTGTTTGGAAGCAGGGAAAG
>NW_010563362.1:32470-33088 GCF_000687285.1 Phaethon lepturus | reverse complement strand
AGTGATTCTGTGATTCTGTGGTTCTCTAGGAAAAATTCAGGTTCTCAGAAGTACCAGAAGACAAATGAAGTAGGTTACATCACGAATTCTTGTTTAAGCTGTGGAGATCCTGGGGTTGGAGATGGCTGCAAAAAGGTGAAAAAAAAAAAAAGAAATTTTGAATGTACTTGAAAGGGGAAGATTGGAGTAAGTGCTCAGATTCAGCATGGAACGGTCATTTTGAGTGCAAGACTGAGGGAAGCTGGCAGGCTGGGGTAGAGAAAAATAATTTTGAGGGAAGTCCTTTTTTAAATGCTCTGTAAGAAGATTTTTTCTTTGTGGTGTTTATTACAGGAAAGAGAAGTTATGCTCATAAATAAGTTGCACAAGGAAAATACCCAATTCTGTATTACCAGCCTCTATGCCAAACAGGAGATAGACCTGTGAGGCCTGCTGGCCAAAGGATAACACATTTCCATTTAATGGAAATTAAATGATGTCACATGTAAGAACTTGGGTGCAGTTGGCCAAGAAAAGTAGAAGTAGTAAAAGATTATTTATCATTAAAGGCCATAAATCACTGTGGTCAGATCTCTTTAGTGGGAAATAATGCCTTAGCTGGTTGGATGTCATCCCTGG